>NC_134483.1:168949000-169204000 GCF_040206685.1 Ascaphus truei
CTGGATCAACATCCTTCCCATGTTTACTTATTTTGTGTATCCTTATACCTTTCATTTCTAAAAAGATGTCCAACCTTTTTTGAATAAATCTATTGTATCTGCCATCACAGTCTCCATGGGTAATAATTCAACATTTTAGCTGCCCTTACTGTAAATAACCCTTTCCTTTGTTGCTGGTGAAATCTCCTTTCCTCCAACCTTAAGGGATGACCCCATGTCCTTTGTACTGCCTACTTTCCTAATTCCAAATGTCACCACTTGAATCATACTGTACGTTCCACATCCAAAAGCCAAACATGAGACTGCCAAAACGTATTGCAGCTACTGTATGACATATTTTTTTTTTTATAACTTTGGTTTTATTGTGTTTTTCTTCAGTATATATGTACAGTCATTGCAACCGCAGACATTGTACAAAAACATTTTGTTGTACTTTAACATTTATCCAAAACGGGTATTGGGAAAAAGGGGAACACAGGGAGAAGGAAAAAAAGGGGGGGTGTGGTACGGGGTTCTCTCCCACCGGGTCTATTGGTATTTGGAAACCTCGACTCCTGGGTGTCCAACGCCCTACTCCCTTCTGGGCGCTCTCGTCGGGCAGGGGGCCTAGGCTCCAGCTCTGAACTCTCATCGAGGGTGCTCTTGTCGCCGACTGTCCCTAGTAACTCCTACTCCGGGCCTCGATCAAGGGAAAACGCATCTACCACTATCATAGCAGGATGGTATCCCTCTCTACTCCCGGGATGTCCATCTGGGCCAGCCAAGGTGTCCAGGTTTTTAGATAAATGTCGCCAGTGTCATTAACTAAACTCGTTAACTTTTCCATCTGGCATACGAACCAAATTCTGTTCCGAATCTTGGAAATTGGTGGAATTTCGTGTTGTTCAGCAGGAACCGCCACGGGTCCAAGGGGATTTTGAGGTTAAGAATCCTCTCGAGCCAATCTCTAATTTCTCGCCAAAGCGGTCTAATCCTCGGGCAGGACCACAGCATATGTAACAGGTCAGCTGCTGCTCCGCACTATCTAGGGCACAGCGGGGAGTACCCTGGTACAAATTTAGATAATTTCATGGGAGTGTGATACCAGCGTATTAATACTTTATATGCGTTTTCCCTTAATGTCGTGCAAATAGAACTCTTAGTAGTAGCCATAATAATCTTAGCCCACTCCTCTGCATCTAGTACCTCACCTAGATCTCTCTCCCATTGATCCATGTACTTCAGTTTGTGGTCGACCTTTACCCCTGAACCGATTACTTCTCTGTACAATTGCGATGTGAGTCCCCGGGTATCAGTCTGAACTAGACAGAGCTTTTCAAACCTGGTTAGTGGGGGTCGAGGGGTAACGTTAGTATAGAATGCTCGCAGTTGGAGAAATCTGAATATCTCTGAGGGGCGGATGTTTGATTCCTCTCGAATTTGTGCAAAGGGCTTAATATCTTTTCTCCCCTCCAGATCTCGGAGCCTATGTATGCCCAATTGTTTCCAGATTGTAAATTCCTTTCTGTACAGGCTTGGAGCAAAATCCGGGTTGCCCCAGAGCGGGGTCATTAGCGATCCTCTAGATGACAGAGTGCACCTAAATTTGTTGGCCTCCCAGATAGCCAACGAGTTAGCCATTGAGGCCAGCAGCTTTTTCATCAGTTTCAAGGCTGTTTTGGGTAACCAGATCAAACTTTTCAACTCTATTGGGGAGCAAGCTTTGCTTTCCAATGCAACCCACCTTTTCGAATCCGGGCTTGTGTGCCATTGGGAGATTTGGCTTAATTGTGCCGCTTTGTAATAAGATAGCAAACAAGGTACCGCCAGGCCCCCCTCCAATGTTGTTTTTTTTAGAATCATACCTTTACGCTCGGCTTTTTCCCCTCCCATATGAATTTGGATATAGCAGACTGAAGTGAGAATATGTCCGTCAGTCTAAGTGGCACCGGCAACGTCTGAAACAGATACAGGATGCGTGGGAGGAGATTCATCTTAATGCTATGTATCCTACCAATCCAGGATATTTTAAAAGACGCCCACTTTCTCAGATCCTCCTTTAGATCGCGGATCAGTTTGGGGAAATTTGCTTGGTAAATACCTTTGTAATCTTTGGGGATGACTACCCCTAGATACTTCACTCCGTGTTTTGGCCAATTAAAGTTAAAATTGATCTGTATCAACTTCTCTGTCTCTTTTGGGAGGCTTATATCCAGGGCTTCAGACTTGGACTGGTTGATCTTAAAGCCTGATATGTCATGGAATTTCCCTAGCAAGTTGAATAGGTTCGGTAGGGATGTGAGCGGCCTTGAGATTGTTCGTAAGACATCGTCTGCGTATAGCGCTATCTTGTGTGTCTGTGAGCCTGCCTTGATTCCTCCTACATCGGGATTATTTCTGATTTGGGCCGCCAAGGGCTCCATGCACATTGCAAATAATAGGGGGGATAACGTGCACCCCTGTCTAGTGCCACTTCTAATTTTGAAGAGGTCCGACGGGAATCCCTGGTGTACTACCTTGGCGGCCGGACCTTGATACAGTGACAGGATTGCATTGATCACCCGTTGCCCAAGCCCAAACTCTCCAAGCGTGGCCCTCAGGTATGGCCAGTCAATCCTGTCGAAGGCTTTTTCAGCATCCAGACTCAACATCATAACTGGGATCTTACATGTATTGGCTATATCTATCAGATCAATAATCCGTCGTGTGTTATCTGCTGCTTGTCGACCCTTAATGAACCCGACTTGATGACAGTAATTTAGCATAAATTTTGATATCGGTGTTAATGAGCAAAAGGGGCCTGTAGCTTGAACAGTCTAATGGGTCTTTCCCAGGCTTATATATTACTGAGATGGATGCTTGGAGCATCTGTTCCGGGAACGCAGCCCCTTCTAGCACTGCATTGAACATTCTGAGGAGGTGAGGCCCCAGGAGCTCAATGTATTTTTTATAGTAAAGGTTGGAGAACCCGTCAGGTCCAGGTGCGTTTGAGGGTTTGAGGTTCTGAATAACCTGGGTAAGTTCCTCTATAGTAAAGTCCATCCCTAGAACTTCCCTCTCCGAACCACTAAATCTTGGTAGGTGTGAGCCCTTCAGGAAATCCCTCATGACTCTTTTGGTTTTACCATTATGTGCCACTTTTTCCCCGTTATAAAGATCCTCATAAAAGCTCCTGAATTCCTCCACTATAAGTTTTAGGTTAGCTGTCTTGACTCCAGTTTTTAGCCGTAGCTCCCAGATACTATAATTTGGGTGCTTATTCCTCAATTTGTTAGCCAGTAAGGTATCTGGTTTGTTTGACTTATCATAGAATAGCCTCTTGGACCAACTCAGTGTGTTGTCTGCCTGGGAGGTTAAGACTAGATTAAGCTCGATTCTAGTGTTTTGGATTTCTTTAAGTAGAGCCGGACCCTGATCCCGCTTATGTTTGAGTAGTAGGTCCCTAAGCTTCGTTTGTAGGGTGGTGATTTTCTCATTTCTCTCCCTTTTCCTTTTAGCCGCCAACTTTTAATTAGGGTCCCTCTCAAGGTTGCTTTGTGCGCTTCCCATAAAACTGAATGGGACCGTACACTACCAGTATAAATTTGGAAGAATTGATCTATTTCCTTGCCAATTATCTGTTCGGTCCCTGGCCCCTTCACTAATGCCTCATTAAGTTTCCAATTTGCTCCCGGCCATGACATATTATTTTAAAGAATTAGTAACTCTTTCATATGCAACATTTTAGAAGAGTACACTAGGCTTTGTTTCCCATAAGAAAAAAAAAAACATGTTTGGATTCATAGTAGTCTCCTTTATCAAAATGTGACAAATAGTCATATGATTTACTCATTAATTTTTCACCTTCTATTTACAAAGGTGAACAGGAAGATTCTGAGGGTGATGAAGAAAATCTCTCTCCCAAACGGAGAGACAAAAACTGGAGAGTGCCAGACATGAAGCCATGGCTGGCAGAAATAAATTCTGATGAGGATGGTAAAAATGAAGCCAATGACGAATCAAATGAGAATAAAGAAAATGACCCTGCTGGCCGAAGAGGGAGGAAGGGCAGGAAGGGGCCTGGGGCAGGTAAGAAGAAGGAAACTCCCAAGAAAAAGGACAAGAAGAAGAAAGACGCTTCTGGGTAAATTCATGATTCATTAATTTATCCATCCAACCACAAGGTGTATTTCATGAAGGTTAAGCAAAAGGATCCACTTAGTTCTCTATGCAGGGATTGCATGTTTATAGTTTAGGAATTTACTAGAGCAAAATACTATGTTTTGCACAGCTTCAATCTGTAAAGTAAAAAATGAACAGTTCAAGGGGCTTTTTACGATGCGATGTCTATGTGTTACAACCTTACTAAATTTGCAGAGTTTTAGGAAAGTTACAGGATTCTACACAATTGTGAAATTCCATCCTATGAAGGTTATATTATAAGACAGAGATGTGTTGACAGAAATGGTTAAACAAGACAAAAAAGATTAAACACAGAGTAAAGCACATTGGTTTGTAATGTGGTTTCAATAATACTATTAAAAAATATTTGTATAATCGCCATAAGGAGTGAGTGAGCACATAGTACAAGACTGCATCAAACAGAGACCCTCATCATAGCAGAGAGCAACAGAGAACAAAGCAAAAACCCTTTTTTATTGCAGTATTTTTGGCATTCAACACTAGCTTATATCTAGGCAATCAAAGAGCTCCCCACCCCCACCCCTTTACAGATCAGTTTTCTTCAAACATCTTGTTTTGTCATTGTTAAGCTAGTATTGAATTCACCCCTTGATTAAGGAATAAAGAATCTAAAGAAGTCAGCAGTAGCACGTTGTCAGAGGAGATCTTATACAGGCCTGTTTTATGATAACAGTCATCACCATTACTCCTCTGTTAAATTGACTTACAGTAGACTGCGCTTATAGTGCCGGCGACGCGATCTCACCCGGAAACCAATGTATTACCGCCGTCGCGTGCGCTTATAGTAAGAGTGACGCGACGGAGCGACGGGGGTGACGGCAGTGACGGCAGCGACGCGAAATTTGGAAGCCGGTCAAATTTGATTTTTCAGAGGCGGTCACCAAATGTGACAGCCTCTGAACCAATCAATGACCAGGTCGCTCACGATGTCGCCGCAAAGCGAATTACAACTTTCGCTAGCGGCGACGACGGTGACGTCACCCGTCGCGACGCCATCGCGCACGCTATAAGCGCAGCTTTACATCACAAAAACATGTTGAGGGTGTCATGCCGATGGAGTCACTGTTATGGCACCCATTAATGAGTTAGTAGCACACGGATAATTTGATTTTTCACATTACTTTTTGTGTGCATTTATGGATCAGTACAGTAATGGTCACTACATCTGTAGACATCTTGGTATAGATTGTGGTCCTGCTGGGATCACTGCAGTCATATTATCTTCTTTATATCCCATCTGTAGTGCTGTACAAAAGACCATCTTCCTGGTAAATGTTGCAGTCAATACTTACAATGCTACACTTTTCAGTATATTTCTAGTATTATAATCTATGGCTTAATATATACCAGAGAGGTGAGACATTGTACTTGAATAAACCTGTTCAAGTTGTATTTAATTGTTGCGCTTTTCACAAAGGCTAAAGGTTGGCTGGATATATTGATGCATGTATTTCTATAGGTCTGATTCTGAGGAGGAGCCCATCACAGAAGAGGAACTAGACAAATTGAAGGAAGCAGTAGAAGAAAAAAAGAAACTAATTGCTACAATAAGAAACAAGCCTTGGAAGATGAAACAGAAACTTGGAGTCCTTAAGTAAGACTTTTTTTTCTGTCGATTTACTTTCCATTACAGTTACCAATGTGTTTAGTTTTAAATGTGACAGACACATCCAGAGATGGGAAGTGATACTTGTGTAACTGAGCACTTAAAAAGATCTGTGATACTTGTATAAGTTACACATCACAGAACCAATATCAACCCATTTTCATAATTGAGAGCCTTTCTTTGTAACTAATGTAATAAGCATCATATGTGCAACTAAATCTATTCCAATTGTACTATGTTTCCTGTTATCTGGTAAACAGTTGCATAATATCCATGGTAAAGGAAATATATAGAGGTTGGTAGAACATACCTATATTTTAGCCTTCAACGTATATTTTCTATTTTACAAGCACATTCTGGCATGTTTTAGGGATGCGCAGGAATTTGTGGAAACATTTGAAGGAGCACTTGGGAAAGGAAAAGGGAAAAAGTTTTATGCATACAAGGTCATGATGCTCAAAGTAAGTACTTTTTAATTTGTTATTGTTACATAAATATTACAGGAAAACGGGATGCAGTATCATTAAGGATTTAGTTAGATTGGAAGAATGTACAAAAGTGTGACAACTACAGTGCAATTTAATGGAAAAAGTACAAAGCGGGTCACAAAAATCCACAAGCATAATACAGGATTAATATCAACCATTTTGAATCAGATCCACGGAAATTTCCGTGACAGGTTTTACCTAAATTCAATTCACACACCAAAATCAGTCTGCGGATTGGGTACTAAAAAATCCGAGCATATATCCCGGTATTCGTCATTGGTTCCAATCTGGTCGGGTGTTCATCTGCCATCTTCAATCTGGGATGTCGAGGAGAAAGACTCCTGCAAGTTTGTAGCTTCTCCAGTTGTATATATATCCCCTCAAACCTCGCTCTAAATAGCTTAAGGAGAGAAGCCTGTGCTCAAAAAGGAGCACATCTGAGGTACCCTGGGAGTGCTAACACTACATCAAATATATTTAAATGAGTCACATCTCACACTCCCTAAAATTACATCCATAACAATTATATTGAGATGACAATCCTAAGGCACCTAGTGACTGCAATAGTGCACTGGTGTCTGACCCCATTTGACTTGAACCCCAATCCACTGCCTTTCTAGGCAGCAGGTCTAGCAGTGTGAGCAAAACCAGATGATGACTAGCACCAATGTAACTGTTGACCAGCATATGTCCAAGGGATATCTATTTTGTTGATTGTAACCTTAAAGGTTACACCACACAAAAACTATATTTCAGGTATTCAAATCCAACTTTGGATTTTAAAGACATTATCCAACCAGATTGGATATAATAGATTCCAAGGTACTGGTAATCCGTCAGTTAGATTTTTACTAATAGTAAAAAAACCCCACTAATCTGCCTTTTTGATTCTGATCCATGGATTTGGATGGATGAAATTAACTGGGCAGTTTGAGGCGGATTCGGAATTTGGATGCAAAATCCACCCATCTCTTCCTGGGAGTCATTATTTCAGCAGACTTAAAAATAGATGAATAGAGGTAAAAAAAAACGTGGAAAGAAATGCTCAAGTACCAGGCCAAAAATTATGACTAAATCCAGAGTTTTGTAGCCATAGGTGAATCAATATTCAATATAATGAATGAGTATATCCATAAAGCAATTACATATGACAGGTAATCACTGAAAACCAGGGGAAAGTGAAGTAATCGCCACCCGTCAGTTTCATTGGGAGTGTCTGCTTAACATGGAAAATACAGTACTCACAATCACCTCCTCTCAGTAAGGATGGACGTGCTGCTGCTGCTGATGATGATGAAAGATCCAAGTAAAAGTGAGAAGTAGAGCACAGACAAAAAAGGGAGCAAGGAGAGGATCCAATAAATGCAAAAATATTTAATGAGTAACCAAAGCATAGAGGATAACCTCCTATGCGTTTCGAACTACAAGTTCTTTATCAAGGAGTAAAATACAAATGCCTGGCTATCCCTTTTTAAACATAAAACCCATTCTCTGTTTCACGCCAAAACAGCATCACGATGTCATGACATACACTTCTAAAGCCCATGCACACTGCTCAGTAGGGTCCCCTGACATCAGCGCTGCTCTGGGAAAGAAGCGGAGACGGAGCCATACAAGGGTCAAAAGAGGAACAAAGACAAACCTGTATCAAAATATCGCAGCTTCCATGTCCAAGACGGATTGAAGTCCAACCCTCGCTGTGACAGACGAGAAGAAAGAGGCCAAACCCACATACCTGGCGTGAGGAGACCCAATAGTTAATACAGAATACCAAAACATAAAGAGATGCAATGTAGAAGACCTTGCATCAAGATAAACAACTATACAAAATCCATATCTTGACACAATTTGTTAAGGACTGCACAAACATAAGCACACAACAACCTAATTAAAGGCATAAAAAAGAACCATGATATTTTTAACAACAAAAACAATTACAATTACATGTGTTTAGCATAAAAAATCCTCATGCTAATTTTGTGGCGATTCATCAGTTAATAAATCAATGTAGAACAAGTGTTATTTGCTCAAATTGAAAAGAACAAAAAACAAAAAAACAACAAGGATTAACTATATAAAACAATAATCATTGTTACATAATATAACCATTAAATATTACAAATATAATCTTAAATATAACTTCCTAGAGATAATAATGAAAACAGAAACAGCTGAACGCAACAAATAATCAAACCATAATTAATAAAGTAAGAACATATATCTTCATATAATAAAGAAATATAAAAATATTACTATCAACTAATACATTTATATAAAGTTAACTGAAAAAGTGCTGTAATTTTGAAGTAAATGACTAAAGAAATATAATAATAATAAAGGGTAAAAGCTCAGTCCATTGCATCTTCCACACCCAGGAGAACTTGCATGCAGTTTGATTGTGACAAATCTAATACAGAGTGCCTTTCCTGGTATTATACAGGTTAATAAGAGCTTCAATCAGACTTAGAACTATGCAACTAATTTTGACAGATTTATTATAAATCATTCTTCCTGGTAATGTACAGGTTATTAAGAATCTATTTTAGTGTTAGGACCCTTGAGACGTGGTCTGCCTTGGAGGGGCTCAAGGGCTTACAACACTTTGGCCAAAGAGTTAAACTAAAATACCATTTTATTCAAAAGATATATATATATATCTATATATATATATAGATATATATATATATATCTATATATATATATATACACACACAGAAACAATTAGTAGTGCTAGTGAGTGAATGGTAGTGTTAAAATGTGCAAATTAATTCTGTATATGTGTAGTGTGAAAAAAGGATTAAATAAGTGTAGCAAGTGAATAATGTGAGCATCAATTGATTATAGCATAGGGTCAGTCTGTACGGAATAGGTGAAGCTTCTGTGTGGTCAAGCCTGACCAAATGTAAACAGAAAACAGAAGAAAAAGAAGCGCCAGTTCCGTATAGTTGAAAAATACATATATATACATTTTATTAAATGACCAGAGTAGTCAAAAGGACTAGTAGTAAACTGGTGTGATGAAAAAGCAATAATATGTCTAGTACAAGCAGATAGCAGCAATTAGCAAGTGACATATGGAAGGGGATGTGGAGCAAGGAAGCAAGATATCATGGGGAAAAAAGACCAACAGTGGTGAATGTCAATGGCAGTCCATATGGCTGATGATAGCCCAGTAAGGAACAGTAAACACCCACTAGAGAATGTCCTTCTCAATGGTGATGTGGGTGTGCTGGTGACAGACCTGTTACATCTGTTGAAGCACGGAATGTACCTCCTCACGTGCGATCCAGTTAAACTGGTGTTGTTCTGATGCTGAAAAATCAATTCCCTCCTGTGGCACAAAATCACTTCCCACGTGTCAGACCTCAGTTTCAGATGAGGCTTCCTGCATCTGAGTTCTTGCAGCGGCACCGGATGTATATATGAAGACGGGTGCCTCTATCCCCAGATGTAATGGAACAAGTGATCCTGATTGCTTCCTGGTTGCTTCGCATAAAACGTGCTCGCGTCACTGCGTGCTACGTGATGACGTCCAACACGTTTCGTCACTCTAGGTAACTTTCTCAAGGATGAGATTGTGGTAGCTGAACTGGGTTAATATAGCAAATGAATAAAGACATGGAGTGAAACTTGAAACTTGGATGAATATGATAAATAAAAATATATAAATATAACAACATAAAAACACATCAATACCCTGCACAATGCTGACAAACTATATAAATAAAATCCTAATTAAAAAAGGTCCTTTTCAGTGAGAAATTAGAAAGGACTGAATAAAAAAGACAGTTTTGAGGGAAGGAGTGAGCATAAAAATTATTCACACTAAAATAGAAGGCAGGGGATATGTTGAGGACGGACTGGAATCAAATAGTTAATACTAAAAGTGTTAGAAAATGACGGCTATTATATATACTATATAGTGATAAGTGTGTGTCACAAACACTCGGCTACAGTGTAAGTGATACACTAATGCAGGTGAGTGCACATACTATAGGGGAACGAATATATAAACACACGTGCAGATATATTACAAATGAACATTCTAAACAAAAAGAGCGGATTGAGAATCAGAATTTAAATTTAAAAGAAGGGGGAATATAAAGAGGTGCTGTGTAGAAAAAAGAAAGCACAGTGTCATTTAAACTAGAGTACTAGTATCTGTGCATTCGTTGAGACCTTTAGGGACTAAAGTTCCCAAAGAATAGATCCAAAAAGATTCACGAATGCAGAGTGTCTTAAACCTGTCACCACCCAGTTTTGAGTCAGAAATTTGTTCTACGCCAGCTATTCTCAAGCTCGTGGGATCCTTAGAATGTGCCGTGGTGAAATGTCTGGGAACACTGTGATTGTGAACACCTTTAATAATAGCTCTACGATGTTCCAGAAATCTAACACACAGAGGACGTTTGGTACGTCCAATGTATTGTAGATTACAGGTGCATGACAGTACGTACACTACATGTGTAGCTAGACAACTGATCTGACTCTTGAGATGATGTACAGATCCATTTGTAGAAGATTTAATGGAACTGCAAATAGTTAAATGTTTACACATGGTGCATCTTGATCTACCACATTTAACATTACCTACAGACAGAGGAATGTGAGGATGAACCACCATAGAGCTCTCTCTTAGCTTACTAGGGGCTACTTGTAGTTTGACACTATGGGCTTTACGAAACACAACTTGTGCTCTGGGAGTGAGGCATCTATTAAGATAAGGATCAAACATAAGTATTTTCCAGTGGTTGTTGATAATCTTTGTTATACGACCAGAATAACCATTGAATTTAGTCATAAACTTAAACCCACTATTGCTAGATTCAAAGGTTTTACCAATAATACCCATTTTGTTCATCTCTCTTCTCTGACGATTAGATAAAGATTTCTTCAAAAGTTCTGTTCTACTGGTAGCCCTGACTTTGGAATATGACATTTGGACAGTTTATCTGTAATACTATATCTACCTAAACACAGTCAAATCCCTTTGCAGCAAACTGAGACATAATTAGACGTGACTGCTCCTCAAAGATTTCATCAGAGGAGCAGTTACGTCTAAGTCTATAAAATTGACTGAGTGGAATATTATTAAGCCATTTCAATTGATGGCAACTGTCAGCATGCAAGTATCCATTGACTGCCACTTCCTTAAAGAGGATTTTGTCTGTATGTTCAGATTAGTATCAACTGATAGGACAAGATCAAGGAAGATAATTTCAATGGGGTGACTGTGAAAAGTAAATGAAATGCCCAAATTATTATTATTAAATTGGTCAAAGGCTAACTTCAGACTATCTTCATCTCCATCCCATGATATCTTGCTTCGTTGCTCCACACCCCCTTTCATATGTCACTTGCTAATTGCTGCTATCTGCTTGTACTAGACATATTATTGCTTTTTAATCACACCAGTTTACTAGTAGTCCTTTTGACTACTCTGGTCATTTAATAAAATTTACACATATGTATTTTTCAACTATACGGAACAGGTGCTTCTTTTTCTCTTGTTTTTCTCTTGTTTTCTATATATATATTTATTTAGGCACTGTATCGTGTATTAGTGTCATTGGATGTAGCACTGAGCTCTGTCTGTGTTTCATGTTCTGTCTCTGGTTTTAATATACATTGCCATGCTCAGTAGCACTCCTCTTTGACACTTATACGCATATATATATATATGTTGTGGTTATTTTGGGGGTTCAATGTGAGCTTAGAGGGGTCCTGTATGTTCTAAACAAATATAGCTAATTGAATCTATTTAAGAAAATGACCAAGATTCCAATCTATATTCATCCCCACAGGGAAGCGTTTTCTCAAAATGAAAGTCCAATACGCTTCCCTGCAGTCCAAAAGGTTCACATGGTCACCACCTCTGGCTTTCTTATGGACCTGTTCAATCCCCAAAAAGGAAAAGTTCTTAACCCTACCAGAAGAACATTCCCAAAAATGTTCTGAAACCGGATGGTTCAGATCTTTAATTCTTATTAATCTAAGATGTTCTAAGATTCTGGTTTTATGGGGTCTAATCGTCCTACCTACATATCTCTTGCCGCACCCACAAGAAAAAAGATAAACTACAAACTGACTCTTGCAATTATAAAACTATTGATCTTATATTTTTTATTGTAGTTATCTTGTGGAGAACTGGAAAGACAAAATTTAGCGGGTTTCATGTGCCTACATACACTACATGATCCACATTGAAAGGAACCTCTAGTAAGGAAAGGTGCTTGTCTGATATTGGAGGTGGAAATATCACTTGGTGAAATATATGACCCAATAGTTCTTGACTTTCTAAAGACGAACATAGGACCAGGTTTGACATATTTTTTTAAGAACTGGGTCCATACAAAGAATCCCCCAATGTTTTAAACAATAGATTTTATACATTTACTATGTTTATTAAATTAAACAAACAATGGGGAATTGGCCATATTAATGTTCTGACCTTGTTTCTTCCATGTTTTACTTCTACCCCTGTAATTAGAATCAACCGATGTCAGAGAGGTACATCCCCCATCCCTCTGGCTAGAAAGGAGAGATGACCTATCCGTAAGAAGTGCGACTTCAAAAGCCTCTCTAAGATTGTTAATGGGATAGCCTCTATCTAGAAAGCGCTGACCAAGTTCCCTAGGCTGAATAAGGAAGCACTCTAAAGTAGAGCAGTACTTTCTCTGTCTGAGGAACTGTCCCTTGCGTATACCTCTGATAACTGCATCTGGATGACAGCTGTCCACCCTTAACAATGTGAAATACAAAGATACAGGAAATATACACACTTACTGGGGCACTGGGGATGAAATCTAGGTTAAAATAGGTGCAGGGTGCCTGCTTTGGAAGGCTTACCCTGACTGGGATATTCACCCGAGCTTCCTCGTCCTTTTTTCGGCTAAAATCCTTAGGCATAGGGAACATGTAAACAGGAAAATCAGGGGTCACTTTATTTTTCACATGTATAATCCCTGGTTTACGGTGCTAGGTAGCTGCCAGGAACCCCACGGTTTCAGGGGTAACCAGGTGGGCTTTAATCTTTATTGTGTAGCCTGGTTACCCCCTCCTGTCACACAGGCATGGTAGATGCTAATGCAGTAAGGGAATTTAAACATGTTTGAAATAGCCATAAGGCTAAATACGAAAGAAAGCCAAGGATCAAATACAGTCTGAGGTTTTATAGCAGATAAGGAAATGGGCAGACACGGTGGGCAAAGGGGTTCTTATCTGCCTTCAAATTCTATGTTTCTATGTTTCACTTGTTGAATTAATCTTGTCAAAATACGAATGTACTTTCTTCAAGCCTGGCTGCTTGCCAGCCAGTGTCACCTTTTAAAATAATATTTACTAATAGGCTTATCTTTTGTTACCGGTATTTATATGAACCAGTCCAACAAGTACTTTATGCTGCAAAATCAAGAGCAAAGTGCAACTATAACAATCCACATTATACGAGCAAATATTGAAAGTAGAGAATTCCAGAGTACGGGCACACACAAGTACATACAGGTGTGTCCTGTTTTATTTGCTGCATTTCTGTGCTTAGACACACCAGGAACATGGCCGAAGACAATGCAAGACCTTTAACGGAAATCCTTGTGTGTCATTCACTAAACTGATAGTGCCCAGGGCCGGACCCAGACATTACAGTGCCCCGGGCAGACCACAAATTTGTCACCCCTCCTCCTGCAGTATCGTGGCATCAAATGATGTTGAGACATCACATGTCGATGAGTTGCCATGACAACCTGATGCCACATTACATCTCGTTGTCATGGAAAAATGATAAACTAAAAAAAGATTTACCCTATAACTCAGCGCAAAAAAATATATAAAGTGTAAATACAATATGTGAATAATAAGCTTATTGCTAAGTGAAAGCTGCCATGGGGTCTCTGCCAAACAAATTCCTCACAAACTCATTACAGACAATTATACAAAACATGCAATGACCCGGCGCTTCAGGCTACAACAATACCCCAGTCCAATGATTAGTCCATATAGATATGGAAAGTTCTTTTCAATATTCCAGCTGATGGAGCGATAGTGATCCAATTGCTGGCTGCTGGTTCCGAACTCCTCCTAGTATGTAATGGACAAAAAGGAAAAGACCATTGCGCAGCCACAAGAACCAATAAATAACTCCACAACAGATTAAAGTAATGAACTTACAGACTTGCTGTGTTATTGTTCCTTTGAGACAATCTGTGCTTTTAACCTCTTCTCTTCCAGATATCACGAATCCCACGTGTTGTATGTCTATCCTCCAGGTTTTCTGTCTGTTCACAGCATTATCACTTGGTCATAGTTCCCATGTGTTCCCAGAAAGGAAATAACATGAAAGATGATGGTGCAGATTGATAAAAATGTATTACAATAAAAATAAAAAACAGCCAAGGGCTTACTCACATAAACCAGGCTGTGTAAAAACAGCTGACAACGTGCCGTCCGCAGCTTGATACAATCTGGTAGGCAGGCTTCTGGGAGGATAGTGCTATTGTTGTTTGCAAACCCTGAAGTGGCGTCTAACTCTCAGTAGTTACTCTGCGAGATTCGCCCCCTCTATTTGCTATAGCTTCCTCTATCTCAGCTTGAGGTGGCCAGCACTGCAGAATGTGCTCTGCTCACCTCTCTGGGTAACTGCCGTCAGCCCGCGCTAAGCCTCGTGATGTCACACTCTGGCGTCTCTCCTGATCTCTATGCTCCTGCTTCTGAAGACCGTGTCAGTTCTAGCTCCTCCCTCTCCATACGCGTTTCGTGACGCAATGTGGTCACTTCATCAGTGGATGAGGGGGGAGTTGCTACCTACTGATATATATACCCTGGAAGGTGATGAATACTAATTGCAAATTAATTGCAAATTAATTGATTAAAAGCGAATAAACTGATTAAAATTGCACACATCTACTTACATGATAAAAGCCACTAGGGAATCATCCCTGGGATTAAGTGGCAATGCATCAAGCTCATAGACATAACATTTCTTACCATTCCACATAAAAATAATAATAATGAAAACAATTATTACATGATTGATCATTACATACAGCAGTGGGGGGTCACTTCAATCTATCAAAAAAGAGGCCAGATCGAACTCCCAAGCAACTCCCCCCTCATCCACTGATGAAGTGACCACATTGCGTCACGAAACGCGTATGGAGAGGGAGGAGCTAGAACTGACACGGTCTTCAGAAGCAGGAGCATAGAGATCAGGAGAGATGCCAGAGTGTGACATCACGAGGCTTAGCGCGGGCTGACGGCAGTTACCCAGAGAGGTGAGCAGAGCACATTCTGCAGTGCTGGCCACCTCAAGCTGAGATAGAGGAAGCTATAGCAAATAGAGAGGGCGAATCTCGCAGAGTAACTACTGAGAGTTAGACGCCACTTCAGGGTTTGCAAACAACAATAGCACTATCCTCCCAGAAGCCTGCCTACCTGATTGTATCAAGCTGCGGACGGCACGTTGTCAGCTGTTTTTACACAGCCTGGTTTATGTGAGTAAGCCCTTGGCTGTTTTTTATTTTTATTTTTATTGTAATAAATTTTTATCAATCTGCACCATCATCTTTCATGTTATTTCCTTTCTGGGAACACATGGGAACTATGACCAAGTGGTAATGCTGTGAACAGACAGAAAACCTGGAGGATAGACATACAACACGTGGGATTCGTGATATCTGGAAGAGAAGAGGTTAAAAGCACAGATTGTCTCAAAGGAACAATAACACAGCAAGTCTGTAAGTTCATTACTTTAATCTGTTGTGGAGTTATTTATTGGTTCTTGTGGCTGCGCAATGGTCTTTTCCTTTTTGTCCATTACATACTAGGAGGAGTTCGGAACCAGCAGCCAGCAATTGGATCACCATCGCTCCATCAGCTGGAATATTGAAAAGAACTTTCCATATCTATATGGACCAATCATTGGACTGGGGTATTGTTGTAGCCTGAAGCGCCGGGTCATTGCATGTTTTGTATAAAACTCGTTGTCATGGAAATGCGTCGCCATTTGACGTCAAAACACTGAAAGAGGAGGAGTCCAGGGTGACAAAAAGGTAAGTGCACCATTCTAAATCCGCCACCGGCCACTCCGCCACTTGCCATTTCGCCACGTATGCTGCGACCATGGCACCATCTTTAAATGTCGGAGTTCAGCGCACCCTCGTCAATGTCGAGAGACATTTAAAGATGTCACGTTGGAGCGGTGCGTGCGCGCAGTACTTAAAGTGGCGACATCAGCAACAAGGGACATTGACGAGGGTGCCCAGCCACTTGGAATATTGATGGAGCGCCGGCACGGGACAGGTCCTGCATGCCCTGTCCCACGCCGCCACACCATCAATGTTCTGTGTGTCCGAGTGCCCTTGTCAATTTCCCTTGCAGCTGCTGCCGCCACTCCGACATGCCATCTTTAAATGTCCCTCGACATTGACTAGGGTGCTCAGAACTCAGACATTTAAAGATGGTGCCGGGGTCATGGAGCATGCAGTGAAAAGTCAATCACGATGTGCGGCGCCCCTTTTAGGTTGGCACCCGGCCAAATGCCTGGCCAGCCCAATACTTAATCTGGCACTGATAGTGTCCCATTTGGCACTATTACAATTGAATGAATAACCCCCATTCTATTTGTCGATAACCAGCATGGAAAAATGTTGTGGTCTTTACATTATACACACACACACACACACACACACACACACACACACACACACACACACACACACACACACACACACACACACACACACACACACACACACACACACACACACACACACACACACACACACACACACACACACACACACACACACACACCTTTCCTAATACATAGATAATAGATTCATCAAACAATCAATCAATCCTTGTTGTTTCCTAGCTTTTATTTTAAGGTTGTTGCCATTTTTGTTAAGTACCAGAAGCTTGTTGATAAAGTGCATTAGCATGTAAATTTTTTTTTAACAGAGAGACATTAAAAATGCCCCAGCATTACATATTCTTGGCAAAAACATAGCAACAAACGTTATATGTTGATCATATATGTTTATATTTATGTATATAGTGCCAATGTGCTTCACAGCAGTAATACACGTAACATACAGATGTAGCAAGACTTGCTGTTCCATTGACCGTGGGTAACTAAGTGTAAATCCCCAGCATTTATTTGCATTTTGCCGACGCGGTGCCCATGACTTAGCCGCTGCCGCAAAACTTGAGTTAATTGGCTGCCGTATTACTCTGCATTAATGATAGGCGGCGCTAATGTGCTAGTATGTTTCTTTAATCTAAATGCAATGTAAGCCATCCCTTATTCCCGTTCATTTCATATGATACACATATGGTATCCCATTCATTTCAATGTAACTCACCACTTATTCCCCTAAAAACTTCAGATGACTATAAAGTATTTTTAATGTATGCCATTTTTTATTAGAGTACAGTCAATTACAGTTTACAGATAAATAACACTTTGTGAAATAATACAATCTTCGTACAAAAATACAATCTTCTTCAACCGACATCTTCTTCGGGCTCTCTTGTACAGTTTCACCTGTAAAATAATTGTGAGATTTTTATTTATTAATAATTGAGAAGAAATAGGTGCGAAAAATTCCGCTGTGTGTACTGCGTTCTACTGATAAACTGTGCATGCATGTACTATGGAACCTGTATTGAACGCATATGTGTGTCATTGCATTTCTGTGCATGAAATATAAGACATAATGGAAATAAGTACCTCAGACGTAAAAGAAACATTAGTTAAAGGAGTCCCTGCCACGAAGAGCTTACAATCTAAGTGATATGTGGGGAGCATTTACATGGACAATAGGATGGTGTTCTGGTAAGTGCATCTCCAAGGGGTCAAGGTCAATGTATATGCGATGTATAGTAAGAACCGCCGACAGGGGGGGACAGAAGGACAAGTGTCCCAGGCCCGGTGGCTGCAGGGGGACCGGCAGACGGACAAAACAGTTGAGCCTGACCTCTTGTGGCCACCATGCCCTGGCTCTCCCCAGCTGCAGACCTTCCTACACAATGACTGTTCCATGCATCTGATGTCAGTGCATCACCGGGCCTCCCTTATGCCGGTGCATGCTGGAAGATCAGCCCAGCTTATTTCTGGCACGCTGAAGTCAGAGAGGCCCATTGCGTGCCAGAAGCTCAGCTTAGGACAGTCAGTGTGCCCCCACAGCCACCCTGCCCAGCCTGAGAGGTGTCACCTCAAACTAGCCCAAAGGTAAAGGTTTATATGTATTTGTTTTTTGAATTTTTTTAAATATCTATTGTTTTTTTTTATATACATAGTTTTTTTTTTACATGTATTGTTTTTTTAAAATATGTATTTGTTTTTTTTGCATTGCGGCTTTTTTATATGCATTGTGGTCTTTTTTATATATATTGTTTTTATCTGTATTTTTACATGCATTGGGGTATTTTTTATGTGCATTGTGTTTTTTTGTATTAGATGCATTGGGGATTTTTTTATATGTAATGCTTTTTTATATGTATCAGGGTCTTTTCTATATGTATTGGGGTCTTTTTTATATGCATTGGGGATTTTTTTATATGCATTAGTTTTTTTTTTACATGAATTTGTTATATGTATTTGTTTTTTTATGTGCATTGGGGCTTGTGTGTATATATATATATATAGTGACAAACGGCTTACTCCGGGGCTCCGCCGTCTGTCCGGGACTGTTAGAAGATGGTCTTTTAGGGTAGGTTAAATGACGAGGTGTAACGTGCTGTTCCTTTAAACAGGCTATGCCTGGTTTATTCAGTCCCAGGCACTGAGACTGCCACAGTGCATACAAAAGAAACGCAAGCAAAACAAAAGCCTGCTCACCTGAGCAATAACTTAACTAATGTTTTCCCTGACTCAGGGTTGGAGTGGCTTTTCCACTTCCAACAACAAAAATAAGGAACTTTGCAGTTTTAGAGAAAAGGAGCAGAAAGATTTAACCTGCTTGGGGAGAAGCTTTTCCCCTCTCTGCTTCCAGCAGCCTTCCTGCCTCCAGGCTCTTGGGGGGAGGGAAGAGGAACCAGGAAATCAGTCTTAAATACCTGATTTCTACAGTACTAGCAGGACAGGTGACAGAAATCAAGCAGCAGACAAACTCTGGTCTGGATCCCTCATCCCTCAGTTCCAGCACTTGCCAAACTGTGGGATGGAGTGAATGTATTATGAGGCTGCACTTTCCAGCCTAAACTGTTCAGTATCCTGGGAGCCCTATATATGGAATTTATTACCATCCCCTGGTTTCTGTCACATATCCTCCCCCGCAGCTCAGACCTCGAGGGATGAGCGACCATGGATATTAGGGAGTGCATCCTTGACAACCCGTCAGCATTGCCATGTTTGTGCCCTGAACTGTGTTCCACCGAAAATTTAAAAGGCTGTAGACTTAGGAACCACCTGGTCACTCTAGCATTCTTCTCTCTGTTTTGACACATCCAGGTGAGGGGTGCATGATCTGTGACCAACCGGAATTTTCTCCCCAACAGATAGTATTTGAGCGTCTCTACAGCCCACTTTATTGCGAGACACTCTCTCGACTATGGAGGAATTTTTCTCCTGGGGATTTAGTTTCCTACTTAAATAAAGGATGGGGTGCTCCTCACCTTTTGACTCCTGGGAGAGTACAGCCCCCAGCCCTACCTCAGATGCGTGGTTTGGACTAAGAACTCTTTAGAGAAGTCAGGTGTGACCAACACTGGTTGGGCACAGAGAGCTTCTAAAGGCCTGTTCGGTTTTGGGGGACCACTTTACCATTAGCGGCCCTCTTGCTTTTGTGAGGTCGGTTAGTGGGGTTGCCTTAGTTGCAAAATTGGGAATAAACCTTCTATAGTAACCAATTAATCCCAAAAAGGTCCTTACTTGTTTTTTTGTAACTGGCCTTGGCCAATTTTGTAACGCCTCAACTTTGAGTGTTTGGGGTTTGAGTAAACCTCTGCCAATAGAATACCCCAGATACTTGGCCTCCTCCAGATTAATAGTGCATTTAGCGGGGTTAGCAGTTAGTCCAGCAGACCGAACTGCGTCAAGCACAGTATGGACCTTTGGAAGGTGAGATTGCCAATTTTCACTATGGATTACCACATCATCCAGGTAGGCGGCAGCATACCGAGCATGTGGTTTTAAAATTTTATCCATCATTCTTTGGAATGTGGCGGGAGCTCCATGTAAGCCAAAAGGCAGCACCCTATACTGAAAAAGGCCGTCTGGGGTTGAGAAGGCTGTCTTTTCTTTTGCCCTTTCTGTGAGGGGAACCTGCCAGTACCATTTTGTTAGGTCTAGGGTCGTGAGATATCGGGCTTTGCCCAGTCTCTCTACCAGTTCATCAACCCTGGGCATATGATAAGTGTCACATTTTGACACAGCATTTAGTTTACAGTAGTCATTGCAAAACCTTGTTGTACCGTCTGGCTTTGGAACTAAAACTATAAGGCTGTTCCACCCACTTTGGGATTCCTCAATTACGCCTAGTTTTAGCATTTTTTTAACCTCTAAACTTATAGCCTCTCTTTTGGCCTCTGGGATTCGGTACGGTTTAAGGTTAACTCGGACCCCCGGTTCAGAGACTAGGTTATGTTCAATTACGCTAGTTCTACCTGGCTGTGTAGAGAAGACTTCTTTGTTTCTTCTCACTAAATTCTGGACCTCTCGTTTCTGATGAACAGACAGGGTTTCAGCTATGCTAACCTCTGGGTCAGTTTCTCGATTCTCTGATGGACTTGGGGGTACTAGGGTTAACAAGACCTCTCTATCTTTCCAGGGCTTAAGTAGGTTTATTTACATGGTAAATTTGCTCAGGTTTCCTCCTACCTGGCTGTCTCACCTTGTAATTTACTTCTCCCACTCTTTCCAAGACCTCATATGGCCCATGCCACTTAGCAAGGAAATTACTCTCTACGGTGGGAACCAGAATTAGCACCCTATCGCCTGGAAAAAAAATTCTGTACCCTAGCACCCTTATTATATGTATTCCTCTGTGCCTCTTGAACTTTTTCCATGTGTTCCCTCACTATAGGTAGGACTGCAGCTATGCGGTCCTGCATCTGGGCAACATGCTCTATTACACTTCTGTATGGGGTAACCTCGTGTTCCCAAATCTATTTGGCTATATCCAGTAAGCCCCTTGGGTGTCGGCCATACAATAGTTCAAACGGGGAGAAGCCAGTGGATGATTCGGGAACCTCCCTAATGGCAAATAACAGGTATGGTAACAAACAATCCCAGTTTTTCCCATCCTTATCGACCGCCCGGCGTAACATGCTTTTTAAGGTTTTATTGAAACGTTCTACTAAACCATCTGTTTGTGGATGATAGACTGAGGTTCTGAGATGCTTGATTTTTAGGAGTTTACATAACTCTTTTGTTACTTGGGACATAAATGGTGTTCCCTGGTCAGTTAAGATCTCTTTAGGAATTCTGACCCTGGTAAACAGGACTATTAACTCTTTTGCTATGTTTTTAGCAGAGGTGCTACTTAGGGGAATTGCCTCCGGATATCGGGTGGCATAATCTAATATTACCAATATATGCTGATGTCCCCTAGCCAACTTTGTTAGGGGTCCTACTAGATCCATAGCAATCCGGTTAAATGGTATATCTATTATGGGAAGGGGTACCAATGGACTACGATACGCTTTGAACGGGGCGGTGATCTGACATTCTGGGCATGAGGAGCAATAATTTGTAATTTTTGCCAGAATCCCAGGCCAATAGAAGCTTCGGAGAACCTTTTCTTTTGTCTTTTCCACCCCTAGGTGTCCCCCCAATGGGTGACTATGTGCGAGGTGTAATACTACATTACGGAATGTCTGTGGTACCAACAATTGTTTAGTTATAATTGATTTCCTTTTATCAACCCGATATACTAGGTCATTCTCTACCTCGAAGTAGGGGTAGGCAAGTGACCTATCTGGTTGGCCAGGAGTACTATTCTGGTCCCGTATATTCCCCCTTGCTTCCGCTAATGTGGGGTCTTCCCATTGGGCCTTCTTAAAACTTCCAGGACTGACCTCTAGGTCAGCGAAGGTCTTATCCTGTTCTGGGGTGGTAAGCGCCTGTTCAACATCTTGATTTGGGATATTCCCTACCAAGGTGGCCATGGGAAAGGGGATTTTACAGCTCTCTTCCTCTTTCCCCTTTTTATTTGGGCCCTCGTCAAACTCCATTTCTGAAAAAGGGAAAAGATTTGTTTCTTCTGTTACTTCTTTATGGTCCGCTATTGAACTCTTGGCGCTATTCTGAGAGGAAGACCACATTTTTAGAAAATGGGGAAAGTCGGTCCCTATTAACACATCATGTGCCAATTTGGGTACTATACCCACTTTGAAATCTAAAGAACCAAACTCTGTTTCAATAAGAACATCAACAGTGGAATATTCGTGATTATCCCCATGTATACAACAAATTGCCACTCTTTGTGACCTGTTTACCTGTTTTTTCCCAATGGGCAACAGGTATTCGGACACTAGTGTAACCATACTCCCAGAGTCAATTAGTGCCCGAACCCTCTTACCATTTACCTTTACAAATGCCCAGAGATGGTTATTCAAGGGGTCCTCTGGGCTAGGGCCCATACATTGAGACCACAACAAATAAGGTTCAACGCTGTTGCATTGCATTGGTTCAATATTTAGTGGGCAAACTTTTGCGGTGTGGCCCCTCTCATAACAATTTACACATTTAAATACATAGTCTGTGTCCCACTTAGAGCCCTTTTTCGGCTCTCCATGTTGGCTGTTGCCCTTAGTATGCGAACCACTGTTGCTGGTGCTGTGTGAAGGCGGTCGTCGCTCTTCAGGCCCCCTTAACCTTGGTACCCTTTTACCGTCTCTGGAAGAGTCCTGGAACCTTGGGTAGTGGGGATAATCCATGACTGTGGGTTGCAGGTGCTCATCTGCTGCATTGTACCTTTCTACGAGGGCCACCAGCTCGTCTGCATTGTAGGGGTCACTCAGACTGACCCAACGGCGTAGGGCAGAGGGAAGTTTCCTCAAGAACTGGTCCATGACCAACCGTTCCACGATGTGGCTTGCTGAGTTGATCTCGGGTTGTAGCCACTTCCGAGCGAGGTGGATGAGGTCATACATCTGGGATCGGGTGGCTTTATCCAACGTGAAGGACCATCCGTGGAACCCTTGAGTGCGAACGGCCGTGGTTACGCCGAGGCGGGCGAGGATCTCGAACTTCAATTTTGCATAGACGTTAGCTTCGGCTGGCTCTAGATCAAAGTAAGCCTTCTAGGGTTTTCTGCTTAAGAAGGGTGCGATTAGAATGGCCCACTCAGCTTCTGGCCAACCCTCTCTGTGCCGTGCGTTCAAACGTGAGAAGATAGGTTTCAACATCATCCGAGGGCCCTATCTTCTGAAGGTAGTGGCTTGCCCTGGTCATTTTCGGGACTGGGGCTGCCTCTGCCAGTGGAGTCTTAATGATAGTCTCTCTCAGGATCTCGAGTTCCTGCTGTAAGCCCTGGGCGAACCGTTGTTGCTCCTGTCTCAGCAAGCGGTCTGTCTCTTGCTGGTTTGCATTCGCGATTTGCAGAGCTGCATTCGCCTCTTGCAGGGCTGCATTCGTCTGTTGCTGGTTTGCATTAGTCTCTTGCTGGGCTTCATTCGCGTCTTTCTGGGCAGCGACATTGCGTACCAGCACACTCATCGCGTCTTCCATCTTGTTTGGAGAGAAAAAACCTTTTTTTTTTTTTTTTTTTAAAGTTCTTTCACTTGCAGACCTTTTAGTGTTCTGCCCGCATTCTCCACCATATGTGAAAAACGGCTTACTCCAGGGCTCCACCGGCTGCCCAGGACTGTTAGAACACGGTCTTTTAATGTAGGTTAAATGACGAGGCGTAACGTGCTGTTCCTTTAAACAGGCTATGCCTGGTTTATTCAGTCCCAGGCACTGAGACTGCCACAGTGCATACAAAAGAAACACAAGCAAAACAAAAGCCTGCTCACCTGAGCAATAACTTAACTAAGGTTTTCCCTGACTCAGGGTTGGAGTGGCTTTTCCACTTCCAACAACAAAAATAAGGAACTTTGCCATTTTAGAAAAAAGGAGCAGAATGATTTAACCTGTTTGGGGAGAGGCTTTTCCCCTCTGTGCTTCCAGCAGCCTTCCTGCCTCCAGGCTCTTGGGGAGAGGGAAGAGGAACCAGGAAATCAGTCTTAAATACCTGATTTCTAACTAGCAGGACAGGTAACAGAAATCAGGCAGCAGACAAACTCTGGTCTGGATCCCTCATCCCTCAGTTCCAGCACTTGCCAAACTGTGGGATGGAGTGCATGTATTATGAGGCTGCACTTTATAGCCTAAACAGGATAGAAGCTGTTCAGTATCCTGGGAGCCCTATATATGGAATTTATTACCATCCCCTGGTTTCTGTCACAATATATATATATATATATATATATATATATATATATATATATATATATATATATATATATATATATAGAGCAACTGTAAATATGCTTTACTGTGGAGGGTTTTAGTCACTTTTTTTACTCACCATAACCTTAATAGTGGTATATATATATATATATCACTTGTGAGCACATTCACATGTCTTAGACAGGAATGTAACCCTGCCTTTCAACCATTATCACCTTGCATACAGTGCTCCCACTGCAGCAAGGGATTCTGGAAAATGACATGCAAATGAGCACACGTGTCACCTTTTGCCTGGATTATCCATTCACATGGAGCCCATTTACGCAAAAGGTGACACATTGTTTGTTAATTTGCATGTCATTTCCCAGAATCCCTTGCTGCAGTGGGAACACTGTATGCAAGGTGATAATGGTTGAAAGGCAGGGTTGCAGACCTGTCTAAGACATGTGAATGTGCTCACAAGTGATATTCTTTTTTGGCTATATGCTAACGGTGGAGGTTTTCTGTCGCCTTTTTCACCCATCATAACTTTAAAAAAAAAAAAATATATATATATATATATATATATATATATATATATGTATGGTATGTATTGGGGTCTTTTTGTATGCATTGGGGATTTTTTATATGCATTAATGATTTTTTATATGCATTGTTTTTTTATATGCATTGGGGCTTTTTTATATGCATTGATTTTTTTTATATGTATTGGGGTATTTTATATATATATATATATATATATATATATATATATATATATATATATATATATATATATATATTATATATATATATATATATATATATATATATATATATATATATATATATATATATATATATATATATATATATATGCAGCTGAACCCCGTTATAGCGCGACCCACTGTAACGCGAATTCGGTTATAACGCGGTTTTCACGTGGCTCCCGTTTTAAAAAAAATAAATACATTTTTACATTTAATTTTAATTTTTTATTTTTTTTGCACACTGCACACATTGCACACACTCTCACTGCACACACTCTCACTGCACACACTGCTCACTGCACACTGCACACACTCCCAGCACTCACTGCACACACTCTCACTGCACACACTGCACACACTCTCACTGCACACACTGCACACACTCTACACTGCACACTGCTCACAGCACACTGCACACACTACACTGCACACACTCTACACTGCACACTGCTCACAGCACACTGCTCACAGCACACTGCTCACAGCACACTGCACACACTCCCAGCACTCACTCTCACTGCACACACTCTCACTGCACACACTCTCACTGCACACACTCTCACTGCACACACTCTCACTGCACACACTCTCACTGCACACACTCTCAATGCACACACTCTCACTGCACACACACTCACTGCACACACTCTCACTGCACACACTCTCACTGCACACACTCTCACTGCACACACTCTCACTGCACACACTCTCACTGCACACACTCTCACTGCACACACTCTCACTGCACACACTCTCACTGCACACACTCTCAATGCACACACTCTCACTGCACACACACTCACTGCACACACTCTCACTGCACACACTCTCACTGCACACACTCTCACTGCACACACTCTCACTGCACACACTCTCACTGCACACACTCTCACTGAACACACTCTCACTGCACACACTCTCACTGCACACACTCTCACTGCACACACTCTCACTGCACACACTCTCACTGAACACACTCTCACTGCACACACTCTCACTGCACACACTCTCACTGCACACACTTTCACTGCACACACTGCTCACTGCACACACTGCTCACAGCACACTGTTCACAGCACACTGTTCACAGCACACTCCACACACTCTCAGCACTCACTGCACACACTCTCACTGCATACACTCTCACTACACACACTGCACACACTCTCACTGCACACACTCTCACTGCACACACTCTCACTGCACACACCGACTGCACACACTCACTGCACACACTCTCACTGCACACACTCTCACTGCACACACTCTCACTGCACACACTCTCACTGCACACACTCTCAATGCACACACTCTCACTGCACACACTGCACACTGCACACATTCCCAGCTGCACACACTTCACACACTCTACACTGCACACAGCACACTGCACACACTCCCAGCTGCACACAATGCACACACTCTACACGGCACACTGCTCACAGCACACTGCTCACAGCACACTGCACACACTCTCACTGCACACACTCTCACTGCACACACTCTCACTGTACACACCTCACTGCACACACCTCACTGCACACACCTCACTGCACACACCTCACTGCACACTGCTCACAGCACACTGCACACACTCCCAGCACTCACTGCACACACTCTCACTGCACACACTCTCACTGCACACACTCTCACTGAACACACTCTCACTGAACACACTCTCACTGCACACTGCATACTGCACACACCACACTGCACACACCACACACCACACTGCACACACTCCCAGCACTCACTGCACACTGCACACACGCTCACTGCACACACTCTCACTGAACATACTCTCACTGCATACACTCTCACTGCATACACTCTCACAGCATACACTCTCACTGCACACACTCTCACTGCGCACACTCCCAGCACTCACTCTCACTGCACACACTCTCACTGCACACTGAACACACCACACACCACACTGCACACACTCACAGCACTCACTGCACACTGCTCACTCTTCACTGCACCCACTCACTGCACTACACACACTCACTACACACACTCTCGCTGCACACACTCTCACTGCACACACTCCCAGCACTCACTCCCAGCACTCTCTCCCAGCACTCACTCCCAGCACTCACTCCCAGGACTCACTCCCAGCACTCACTCTCACTGCACACTGCACACTGCACACTGCACACTGCACACTACACACACCACACACCACACTGCTCACAGCACACAGCTCTCACAGCACACAGCTCTCACAGCACACAGCTCTCACAGCACTCAGCTCTCACAGCACTCAGCTCTCACAGCACTCACAGCACACTCTCACAGCACACAGCACTCACAGCACACAGCTCTCACAGCACACTCACAGCACACTCACAGCACACAGCTCTCACAGCACACTCTCACAGCACACAGCTCTCACAGCACAGCACTCACAGCACACTCTCACAGCACTCACAGCACACTACACCACACCTCCCACTCCCCCTCCCTACATTTGGTGTCAGCTGCTGAGATCGGAGTGGAGCTGGCATCAGGAGGAGGGGGGGGTGTCGGGAGGAGGGGGGGGTAAGTAAGGAGCAGGCTGGGACTCAGAGGGTTGCGTGGGCTATGCCGCGGAGGGCCGGTAGGTGTGTGGGCCTGGGGGGGGGTGAGGAAATGGATGCCGGTGGTGGGAGGTAAGGAGCAGGTTGCGGCTGGACCATTGCTAGGGGACGTGTAGGGCTTCCGGCCACCTCTTCCTTCCTTCCTTCCTTCCCTCCTCACTCCCTCCCTCCCTCTTGATCAGGCGCGCAGTGGCCATTTTTAAAAAAAAATTAGCGCGACCCCGGTTCTAGCGCGGTAGATATATATATATATATATATATATATATATATATATATATATATAAAAATGTAAATACAACTGTATGCTCATCTGCATGTCTTAGGCAGGTCTGCAACCCCACCTTTCACCATTATCACCCAGCAAACAGCACTTCCACTGCAGCAAGGGATTCTGGGAAATGACATGCAAATGAGCACACAGTGCCACTTTTTGCTTCAAAAACCATTTTTAACATGGCTCCCTATAGGCTTAAGCTTGCTGCATGGTCACAGCTTTGAGCACAGCCAGGGTCAAGGTGCATACCCAGAAAACCCACCCACAGACAGCTGTTTCGACCTTAATGGGTCTCATCAGTGTGGGGTTGGTTAACTGAGCATGCAGAGAAGCTATATATATATAAATATATATATATAAATAAATATATGTATTTATATATATATATATATATATATATATATATATATATATATATATATTGGGGGTTATATATATTGGGGTTGTTTTATGTATTAGGGAGGTGGATCTTTTAAAAATATATTTGGGGGTGGGGAAGATTGTATATATTTGTATGGTGGGGATTTTTTTGTATGTATTTGGGGGTGTTTTTTTTGCATTGGAGGTTTTTTTTTGGTATATATTTTGTGGGGGGAATTGTCTGGGGTGGAGGGAATGTGTGGGTTGGGTAATTGACTGAGGCGTGGAGAGTGAGAGGTGAGACGAAGGGGAGAGAAATATATGGAAAGAGGGAGGGAAATAAAAGGGGGCTCGCGAGGTGTGAAATGAGGGGGCACACGAGGTGTGAAATGGGGCTCGCAACATGTGTGTCCCACCTCCAGATGGAGGGATAGGTACAAGAAGCCACCAATTGAATGCACTCAAAACACCTATGAATCAATTGGTAATTCAATACATACACTGTAGTAGCCTAGTGGTTGGAGCTTAAAAAAATTGATAACCCCAACAAATACAACGTGGAACTGAATGAGAAGAATATAAAAGCAAATGTTATTGGTTCAAAGCAAGCTAAAATAAATGGGGTAATACATGTGTTAAAACAACATCTGTTCTCGTGAGCAGCAATCTATGAATTTGACAGCTGATTGCTAGAAAATATATATTAATAGTTGTAGCAAGAAGCACCTCAATGTGGGATAACTACATCTCAGTGTGGACACCTGACTGAGTGAAGGACTAGTTACTAGTTATCATTCAATGCTTGGTCATGGCAATGCGTCTTAGAAGGAAATTAGGTTTCAATAAAGGGATCTCAGCGGGCAGAGATTCCTCTAAATAGTAACAGCACAGGGCAGCTAAGAAAAGTGTCTGCATAACAGAGGGGAGTCTAAATCACAGATTTAGTATACATCCTTAATGGACGTAAAATTAATGGACACAATAAGCATAGATGTGATCATATAGTGTGGATGCAAAACCCAATGCGTGGTTATCTGCAACAAGTTATCAAAAGTCCTTGCACCAAGAATCGCAAATGAGTGAGTCTGATGGTTACTGACTAGTAGCTAGTATTTTTAGTTAAATGTTGGTGCCATGGAAGAGGAAGATGTGGACAGTCTTCATCTTGGAAGGGGTAAATACAACGTTTATTTTATATATATATATATATACAGTATTCGACAAATCACCCAAAAATCTACTCGCCCAACCACAAAAATCTACTCGCCACCTAGTCCCGCCCCCAACTCCGGCCATAGTCCCGCCCCCAGTCCCGCCCCCAACCCCGCTTTAAAATAAAATATATAAATAAAATACATTTAATAAATTCCTAGTCAGAACATTCGTTTTTTGACATAAATGTATTTATTGTATTACATTATACTACAATTAGTCCTTGTTACTTGTGTGTGTGTGTAAATTTTGGATCTAGAAATAAAAGCCAGATATGAATGACTAGTTTCCTGAACCCCTTAACCAGTGTCTGGACGTCCCCGCTTCACAATATCTAAAGCAGCAATCCCGCCTGGGATCTTACCTGATCCGCAGTCCCTCAATGTCCAGGTACCCTCATTCCCGCAATGTTATACATTGGATGGGATGTGTTCCCTACCTGTCTTCTGGGTTAGGGGGGGTTCCGATGTCTTCCGTGTGAAGCTTGAGTCAGATCTGGAAGAAAGCAGTATAGGTTATTTCGGTGTAGTATAGGGCAGTTAAGATATATAGGGTAAATAAGAGATCCAGATCCAGAGTGTGAGAGAGTGTGGGTGACAGAGAGAGAGAGAGAGAGAGAGAGAGAGAGAGAGTGTGGGGGAGAGAGAGAGAGTGTGGGGAGAGAGAGAGAGTGTGGGGGAGAGAGAGAGAGAGAGAGTGTGGGGGAGAGAGAGAGTGTGGGGGAGAGAGAGAGAATGTGGGGGAGAAAGAGAGTGTTTGGGGAGAGAGAGAGAGGGGAGAGAGAGAGAGAGTGTGGGGGGGGAGAGAAAGAGAGAGTGTTGGGGAGAGAGAGAGAGTGTGGGGGGGAGAGAGAGAGTGTGGGGGGGAGAGAGAGAGATAGGTGGGGGGGAGAGAGACAGAGTGTGAGGGAGAGAGTGGAGGAGAGAGTGGGGGAGAGAAAGGGGGAGAGAGAGTGGGGGAGAGAGAGTGGGGGAGAGAGAGTGGGGGAGAGAGAGGGGGGAGAGAGAGAGTGGGGAGAGAGAGTGGGAGAGAGAGAGAGAGTGTGGGGGGAGAGAGAGAGAGAGTCTGGGGGGGAGAGAGAGAGTGTGGGGGGGGAGAGAGAGAGAGTGTGGGGGAGAGAGAGAGAGTGTGTGGGGGAGAGAGAGAGAGAGTGTGGGGGGGAGAGAGAGAGGGTGTGGGGGGGGAGAGAGAGAGAGTGTGGGGGAGAGAGAGAGAGGTGTGGGGGAGAGAGAGAGAGAGAGAGTGTGGGGGGGGAGAGAGAGTGTGTGGGGGGGGAGAGAGAGAGAGAGTGTGGGGGGAAGAGAGAGAGAGAGAGTGTGGGGTGGAGAGAGAGTGTGGGGGGGAGAGAGAGAGAGTGTGGGGGAGAGAGAAAGTGTGTTGGGGGGAGAGAGTGTGGGGGGGAGAGAGAGTGAGTGTGGGGTGGAGAGAGAGAGAGTGTGGGGGAGAGAGAGAGAGAGTGTGGGAGGGGAGAGAGAGAGTGTGGGGGGGGGAGAGAGAGAGTGGGGGGGAGAGAGAGTGGAGAGACACAGAGGGGGGAGACACAGAGGGGAGAAACGGTGGGTGACACACACAGAGGGTGGGTGATACACAGAGAGAGAGAGGGTGGGTGACTGACTGGCTGGGTGACTGACTGGGGTGGGGGTGACTGACTGGGGTGGGGGTGACTGACTGGGGCGTGGGTGACTGACTGTGGCGGGGGTGACTGACTGGCTGGGTGACTGACTGGGGCAGGGGTGACTGACTGGCTTGGTGACTGACTGGGGCGGGGGTGACTGGGTGACTTTCTGATGGCGGGGGTGACTGACTGGGGGGGTGACTGACTGGGGGGGGTGACTGATGTGGGGGGGGTGACTGACTGGGGTGGACGTGACTGACTGGGGTGGGGTGACTGATTGGGGTGGGGTGAGTGACTGGGGTGGGGTGACTGGGTGGGGTGACGGGGTGACTGACTGGGGTGGGGTGACTGGGTGACTGACTGGGATGGGGTGACTGGGTGGGGTGACGGGGTGACTGGGTGGGGTGACGGGGTGACTGGGTGGGGTGACTGGGTGACTGGGTGACTGGGTGGGGTAATGGGGTGACTGGGTGGGGTGGCGGGGTGATTGGGTGGGGTGGCAGGGTGATTGGGGGGTGGGGTGGCAGGGTGATTGGGGGGTGGGGTGATGTGAAACTTCTGGTATCCTACCCACACACACTCCCACGCACAGCCATGCACACACACACTCTCCCATGCATGCACACACACACACACACTCTCTCTTCCATGCATGCACACACACACTCTCCCATGCATGCACACACATTCTCCCATGCATGCACACACATTCTCCCATGCATACACACACACACACACACACACACACACACACACACACACACACACACACACACACACACACACACACACACACACACACACACATACACACACACTCCCAAGCATGCATACACACACACACTCCCAAGCATGCATACACACACACTCTGTGTTGAAGTGAAAGAAAGGCGCTAACTCTACTGGTGTTCACTACTATTGTGAAGTGAATAAATTTTAAATCTAGTGATACAAAAAATTAATTTATAAATGGGTGCACACGTGATAAAATAACGTGAATAAATATATACATAAACCCCCTGCTCAAACCCAGCTGGTTAGGGACTGGTTCCACTGGTCCCTCAATTCGTGCAGATTTGTGTGTGATCCAGGGGGAGCATGGAAGGAAAATGTAAATAAAACACAATCTAAGTGTAGACTGTTTGATAATAAATGGGTTAATACAATGGTGTATCTTGGCTCGTATGTGTTGCCTACTCACAGGATTCAGACAAAAAACGGGCAGTGTGACACAATGGTCTTGGCGGAGTGGATCTGTAGATTCTTGATGTGGTATGGACCCCCAATCTCAGCAGGACAACATATTACATGTGGGAGAAAGAGTATCCATAGTGCAGACCAATCATGTAGAAAATGAACTTTATAAAACTTAAAAATGCACACTTACAATAAAAACAATGTAATCAAGCATTGATCACATAAATGTGATGGATTATTTTAATTCAGTTTTTGGAAATAAAGTATTTTAATATTATCATTATACATTAGCAGTGATTGAGTGCTTAAATACTAGGTCTCCCTTTTCTCTGGTATACAGAAATTTCAGCACGAGCAGGGAAATTTAAAAAAACAAACACGTGTGCTGCTTGGGCCAATATTTACTCGCCCGGAGGTTAAATCCACACGCCCCGGGCGTGTAAATGTATAGGATTGTCAAACACTGTATATATATATATATATATATATATATATATATATATATATATATATATATATATATATATATATTTTTTTTTATATATATATATATATACAGTATATATATTTTGGCTGGCTATAGATTTATTTTTAATGGTCAAATGCGCTATTATCCAGTTATGGATAATGGAGCTTATGCCCATTACTATATGTGTTGAGGTTAGAAGGGGTGGGTAGTAGGGTGGCCATTGGTTGCCAATGTTGCTATCTATGCCCTATTGAGGTCATAGATAACCACAGGGACAAACAATGGATTAAATGACTACGCTTTCTTTTTTTTTAGCATTGTATTTTTTATTGTATCATATTTTATTGCCCTGTATTGTTTATTTGAATGGGCAAAAGCGCTGTTATCCATATTTGGCTAATAGCACTTTGCACATTCCTGTGTGGTGTTGTTGGTGGGTGAAAGGGGTAATTGTCCTATGGTGGGTGGTTAGGCCTCACGGGAGGCGTTAACCCCTTCATTACCTTAGCAGTAACCGCTAAGGTAAGGGAGGGGTTAATCCCTCCCATGAGGCCTAAACACATACTCTGGGGAAACTACTGTATAACCTTCATCCAGCCCCTCTACCACCAACAAACCAGGTACAGCTATTTCACCCCTTCATTACCTTAATGGTTAGCCACTAAGGTAATGAAGGACTGTTGTTAGTTTAATTTGAATGACATAGTATTGAAGCAGGGGGTCTGTGGACATGAACCACATTAATTTCAGGTCCGGGGACCCCCTGCCTCCAGAGATACAGGCCCCAGTATGGTGTACTGATACAGTATCTCCGGCAAGTTTAATTCTCTCGCATCACGTAGGCAATGACAAAGGCCATTTAAACTTACTGGAGATACCGGCACCCGATATGGAGGCCTGACCCTCAGAATGTAGTGGTCCCCGGACCTGTAATGAATGCGATTCTGTTCCAGGCACCCCAGCTTCATTAGTATGTTAATAAAATTATAATAAAGATGGTGCAATCGCCTGTAAGAGCTGTGCAGAGAGATGCAGCTTCTCTCTCTGTTGCTCTTCTAGACTGCTGGAGCGAAATTGAATGTTAAGTTCATTTCGCTTGTTAACAGACTACAGACTACCGCAGAAAGTGCGGTATGGCATTTTGTTTTACCACACAGTAATTTTTTTTCAATTTTTCTTAGTGAATACCGTTTTTAAACACACTTTTTAGCATTCAGTAGGAACATGCCAACCCGATCGATGTTGCAATGAACTTATCGAGGTTTAGTAAAAGGGCCCCTAACTGTTTATTGTACAACTTTAGAAACTACCAAAGCCTGACAATATGTCTAAACAAAATGTTGCTTTGTTTGATTTAAATTTTAGCCAATTTAAACATTCAGAATATTGCCAATTTTAGTTCTTTAAAAAAAAAATTGAAGATTTTAACGAATTTTCTCAATATTCGAAAATGCAAAAAACACCCACCATTTTCTTTTGTCCATTTTTAGATCCTAGATCAATTCCATGCTGGGTGTACCTTATATAATTAAATCCTGCCTAAGACCACTTTTATCACCATTGTGATATGTTAATTGATCTAGATTAACTACCCAATGAGTTCAGATGTAACATGCATTTTTCCTGTCTTACTGTACCCTCAAATACTTTCTGGATAAGTTATCGAATTATCTGAGGAGGCTAAATTCTCATCCCTACTATACACAGCACTTCTATCCGTAGATTCGTCTCCTGAAACCTGCTTATAGTTCCAAGATGCAATAAAGAATTTGGTCATTCTTCCTTCTTTTACTGAACACCCCACTTCTGGAACAATACACCAGAGACTCTCAAAAGTCTTTCAAGACTTCAAATTTTTCCTACTTTAAACATGTTTGCAACTGTAACTTCAAATAAAGAAGCCCCAATGCACATCAAATATGGCAAATTATTTGATTGATTTCTAAACGTTGTTTCTTCTCATAAGTATGGTTCATTTAATTTTGCCTGCAACCACGTCAAAGGAGACCCTTTCAGCAGATACAGTACCTACACTACCAATTTTATACTGTGGCCTTTATATTTCTCCAATTGCATAGAGAAAGGGGGAAACAAGACAATGATATAGTCAATAGCATGGGAAGTGTGACATGTAACACTAACGTAATATTCTCAACTTAATATTTTTGACCCAGGATATACAGTAGAGTCCTGATTATCTGACCGGTTATCCGACCTTTCATTTTATCCGGCATCACCTTCCCCCCCATTCTCACTTACCAGGCTTACCGGAGCGGTGGCTGAAGAGGAGGACTGAAGACCATGTGAGCAGAACAGGAGGAAGACAGCTGGCGGTGGGAGAAAAGAACCATGTCAGCGGAGGGAAGAAGTTGAGACAGCGGGCAGCGGCAGGAGAAGACATGTAATCGGAGCAGGAGCAGAACAGCACAGGAGAACTTCAGGGGTGGAACGTGCTGTAACACATGACGTTGACCGGCATCTGACTTCCGGTGTCTGCCGGTGTTACAGGGCATTCCTCCCCTGACATTCTCCTGTACTGCTCTGCTCTTGCTCTGATTACATCTCTTGTCCTGCTGCCACCTGCTGTCTCAACTCCTTCCCTTCACTGACATGTCCTCTTCTCCCGCCGCCAGCAGTCTTCCTCCTGTTCCTCTCCGTGGTCTTCAGTCCTCCTCTTCTGCCGCTGCTCTGGTAAGCCTGGTAAGTGAGAGGGGGGAGGCGCAAATGTCAGGTAATACTTTCTGTATTATCCAACATTTTCGGGTACCCGTGGTGGTCTCTGTCCTGTTTAGGTTGGATAACAGAGACTCACTGTACTTGAAAATAAGAGGTAACTCTCAATGTATTTTTTGCGGGTAAAACATGCTGATAAATAAATAAAAAAACACAAAGCAGAAAGAGAACAGCCTTGAGCAGATTGCTAGAAGTGAGCAACTGTGAGAGTTTGGGGCTGATATACAGGGAGAGAGGACTGTAGAGAATATGATTTAAAAACAAAATATAACACTAAGCACATTAAAAGGATCAAAAGGAAAGAATGGAAGTGATTAATAGGCTAAATATAAGTAATTGGCACAATTAAAAAGAACAGAATATAAATAAATCTTTTTATATAAAATTAAATCTTTACTGTTTTTATGGTAACCAAATGCTTTGGAGGATTGATGCGATATTTACCGTTTGTGTTTAGGGAACAAAAATGTTTGTTCCTCTTCTGTTCTTTATTTGTGAAGGATTTATTTGGCATCATTAGCCAAACTCATAAAGGGCAAGGGTAATAGTAATCAGATAAATATGAATTTTAAGAGGACTTGGTATGAAGAAACAATACAAATAAGTTCGATTTTCACATTTAAGATGATTGAATCTCTCTATGAATGACAATAACTTTGACAATGTTTTATATCCCCCCGCTATTTAGTGCTACCGTCACGATAATATCATCAAGTATTAAGTATTTTAATCAATCTGGCAATGTTAACTTGCAAATTATCTTAAAAATGTAAGACTTATGACCTGACCAGGCCTAGTTTTATGTGTTTTATAGGATAAGGGTATCTGGGGTCAACAGCTGGGTTTGAAGTAAGGCTGTCACAACTCTTCCCTGAGAAAGGGGGATAAGCAAAAGTCTTTTAAATGTACCTTGAAAGGTATTCTTGGGGGATCTGTGGAATACGAGGGGGTTTGGCCAAGATAGCAGCCAAAGCTTTGGGTAAAGTTACTAAATATGAAATCCCGGGTCTGACAGTAATTCAAAAGAATGACGAATAGATATTTGTAACCTTTGGATTAAACTAATCAAATGATAAAAAAAACAAGGTTTTCTATGTGCAATCTCTGATATCTTGTTCTCATGCAAATGTAGAAGTTTTCAGGGGAGTGAAAGGATAAGGATGTCATATTTCATATTCATCTTTGAATATTAAGTACACAGATGCAACAGTGAAGATGGTGTTTGTCTAAGTATTATAAAAACAAAGTTATGAAGTCTTTTATATAAGACAAAGTAAAAAGAAATGCTTTTTTTCTTCATTCGTAAAAATGTTATTTGAGAGATTGATGAAAGGGGTGGGTTGAAAACAAGTCCAGAAGGGGGAAAAGTGTGGTTTTCAATGAAAGGGTTTTAGGATATAAGTACTGAAACTGAGTAATAAAATCAGAGTTCAACAGAGGTGTGTTTTGGGATCAGACGTGTGCATTCTCATCTTTCATACTCTAGTGACTTCTCTGGGAAGAACCTGTGGAAACGTATAGGAATTGTTTGCTTATCTTTTTATTTTAAGAAACTGTCTGCATTTTTATAATGTATGTTTTTGTAATAATCTTTTTCTGTAACCTAGGCACTGTACGTTTTGAACATAAAAGATAAACTTTAATAAGTAATTCTTTGGGCTCTGATTTGAATTGGTTTCTGTACATGCTTTGAAGAGAGTAAATTAAATTTTCGGACACATTTTGCTATAACAGAGTTTTGTGTATTAAGTGTACGTTTTTCTTAAGTTTTGCAAACTAAAATTTGTATAAATTCTTTGGTGGTGGCAGCGAGTTATGATATATATTGTGATGGATTGAGGGTAGATATTACTCATTTGTGGTACTACCTTGCATAGGTGACAGGTGAGTCAGTATTATATATATTAATATATAATATATTGTGTATTAAACCTTGTCACATATATAAATCACTTGCTCATAGGTGTGCGGTATGTGACAGTCCCATACATGATTGTACAGAAAAACTACAGGGGAGAAAGCTACACGATAGGGATGCCAGTTAGTGGAATATAAACAGATGCAGCTACAAGTGCTTGTACTAAGATTTTGTGAAGTGGCACAGAAAGACAGTGAAAAAAACGTCTGCTTTTCTTGTAGAAATGGATGAAATTTCAGAGAGATTTTGACAATTTCAAAAATGCCTGTATACCATGGGAAATGAAGATCAAGGAAATTGAAAGTAAGTACATTTTCACAGTACTTTATTATCTGCTTTTGTCCACCAACAATTATCTGCTTTCTACATGTTTTTATTTGGAAATGATCATCCCTATCCATCACCCTATCATTTTTGCTAATGCTAATAACTAAATAGTTCAATTAATGTGCAGTCAAAATCAGGTAGACAGTGTCACATTGGGCAAGTCATGTTTTCCTATTAAAAATGCTGGCTATGTTGTTTTCCAGTTTGCTATTCAGCTAATTTCCAAATACCTAGGATTATGCCGCCCTACATCCCCTGACATTCCCCGTGCTTCAATTTACAAAATCCTTTTATCAATCACTTTGTTCCAATACTAATAAGCTTTTATTGATGAAAGGTGTGTGTTGGAGGAAAGGAGAATAGAGTTGTTTTAAACCATAAAGACACACAGCAAATGAGGCACAGAAAGGAGTAGGTGTGCTGGGGGAAGGTGTTGTAAAAAATATGAGATGATAGAATGGAAATATTTGGGTAGAAGAAAACAGGTGCAGTGTCAGATAAAGGTATAAAAAGCCAAAACGGAAGTTGAGAAAGTGCGTCATGCACCAAGTAGCCACAAAATCAACACATTTTCTCTAAAACATTGATACATCACACAGAAAATAAAGAGGGGGGTGGACAGGGGGGAATAGTAATGAAAATATAGCATATGCTATCCCTATTCTCAATTCCACACCCAAATGAGCTCTCCTTACTGTATGTAACCCTGTTTCCCCTCCCGCCACCCAATCTCATGTAGGGTTTATTATGGGAAACATGCGGGTTACTCATGGTAGTGTGGTGAATACCTGCTGGTAACAGGGGTCACTGAGTCTCCCGCATGGTGTTATAGGGGATGGCAGGACAGGCTTCTGGGGTCTTGCCCGATATGGTACTCAGGGTGACAGCGCCTCCATCTATTGCATCCCCCAGGGATGTGGGGAGAAGTCCTTGCTTGAAGTCCTCTTGCACCTTCTTCCCAATAGACTTCACTCTCAGGACAGAAGTATAATAAAACAGTAGATTTTTTATTCTAATTGATCTCTCTCTCCATCAATGGCAGTGTACAGTTTACACCGAATCAATTCTTTAGCAGCAATCAGGTCTTCACCTTTAGGATGTCCCTGGACCTACACTCCCGGCCACCAGCCACCAGGAGCTGTCCTTGCTCTTCCCTTATCCCCTGATGGAATAAGAGGAAATGGCTTCCCTTCCTTTCCCCTAAGGGAGGCCTCAAACGGCAAGAGCCCTGACAGCTTGGTTAGGGTAAACCTGACTCTCTTAATGGTAGAGGCAATACTGCTAAATTGAGGATGTGCAGCCCCTTAAGTCAGTTCCAGTAAGAACCAGCACATTGTCCCTAATTGGACAGCAGGCCTGATTGCACTACCTTCTCTGACTCACTGAGCTGCAAGATGTGGGGAAAATCCATTATTACTCCTGGAAAACCTACCCTAACTAGGGATTACTGCCAGGAGGAGGGTAGACCTATAGCCCAAAACCAAATTGTCATTATGTCTTTGCCCAGGACATTCTTGAAAGCTTGATGTAACTCTCAATGTATAATTTCCTGGTAAAACATTGTATAAATAAATAAATAAAATAAATGTAACAGATATGATATATAAAACTCCATCCATTTGCTGTGGGGCAGTCAACGGTGAGTTACGTTTTTCATGCAGCTGCTACCAAAATGTCAGGTCACCAAAAGCAAAATGAGGGTGTGAACGGAAACAAGAGTAATAGCATTGTGGAGGAGGTTGGACGGTGCACTTAGGCATCCTGCAGTATGCCACATTTCACTTTCAGGGCTGCCCTTGTGATGTCACAAGAAATAACATCACCAAATCCAACACTGGTCTCATTGTAGGCATTCTAAAGGTGGTGGGGTTAATAGTGCTTACCCCAATTCTCGAACAGAGCGGCACAGTCAACAGTAATACGATTCATTCCATGTGATGTGCCGCCTAAAGAATGTTAAGAGGAACAATGTAAAAAAAAAAAGATGGCACATGCCTTCATTTGCTTATTCGCTGTTGTTACTTCTTTTTATTTTAACCAGTGCATGTACCAGCAATTGTATTTAACAATTATATTACTTAAGAGGGTTGATTCATATACCAACAGACAAACTGATTATTGAGCTGGCACACCCACAAGTACACATAGGGTGTCCAGGTGCCCAGTATTGAAATGGACTGTCCAGTTCAAAAATAAGAGGTAATACTGGACATGTATTTGTCCGGTATTACCTCTCTGGACCTAATGCCCTGACCGGCTTGGGGGGCAGCAGTATTTCCCAGAGAAGGGAGAGATCAGGGTGGTTGCTATGTGGCTGGGCAGCTTCCTCCATCCTGATTGTCTGCTGCTGGGTAAGTATCAGGTGCCTGGGGGTGGGGCCAAGTGGAGGCAGAAACAGTATGGGTAGGAGAGAGGTGAGAAGGGTGTGTGTTTGTGTATTTGGTCTGTCCTGTTGTGTGTGTGATTTCTTGGGCTGTACTGTATGTATTGTTCTGCTTGTCCTGAGAGGGGATGAGGAGGGAAAAGGGGTGGTGGTGAGAGAGGGGTGGGGGTGTGGGTGAGAGAGTGTGTGTGTGGGTCAGAGAGGGGGTGAGAGAATGAGGGGGGGGGCGAGAGATGTTGAGGGGATGGGGGAGAGAGATTGTGAGGGTAGGGGGGTGAGAGAGGATGAGGAGAGGGGATGAGAGAGGATGAGGGAAAGGTGAGAGTGGATGAGGGAAGGTGTGAGAGGATGGAGGGGTGCAACAATCTTGAATTTTCTCACTATGGGCCTGTATGACTGCAGGCGCTGTATGTTATTTATAAATGATTTGACTGTTATATAATTTTTCTAAATTTCTCCCCAAGTACAGTATGTACCATTTTCACCTTTTCATATTCTGTTTTGGAGGATATTCTGGGTAGGTTGCTCAATCCCTACCTGGAATTTTTTTTACGAAATGGGGCAAGTTGGTGCATTTTTGGAGAGAAATTTTGAAAAACAGTCAGATCATTTATAAAAAACATACGTCCCCACCTACTTTTCGATGGCGTCACACCTTTCACAACTGTGTGCAGTAGTTTAGGAGAAGCCACCTAGAAACCCTAAATACACATAATATTTATACTTTTCATATATTCCCATTGGGGTATGTACGTCCCAGTGTCCAAAAGTTAGTGCCTGTATTTTCTACATTTGTTAATCAAATACAGGTACACATAATTATCATTTTCATTCATCCCATTGAAGGTGACTGTGTTAATCAGGAATGTCAGAAAGAGCAGGTTAAACTGTGGGGGACAGAAAATTTAAAATAAGCATGTGTTCCAGAAGGCAGCAGTTTTAAGGAGAAAAGAGTACCTGATATGAACATTAGCCATGTAACACACCCCCCCCCCCACCCTAAGGGAGCTTTGATGTTACTTGGGATATTACAGTGTTGCTGTGCTCACCTGTTGGCTCACAGAAAGCTGAGTCTCCACGATGTTGTAAAGTTTGGGGAATAGCATCTCTCTTAGGATGGTGCAGTGCCTCCATCCTGCAGAGCTCCTGCCATAGACCGGGGTTTATCCCCACAGGAACTTCCATGGTGTAGATTAATGACTCTGGAGTACCAGTATCAATGCAACAGATTTATTGTAACAACAGTTTTTTAACAGCATATTTCATACCATCCTTATCTGCAGGGGATGCATACCATCCTTATTCTTACCCAGGGGTACCATCCCCTCCCAAGGGCAGGACACGACTAGTCACCCCAGGGGCTTGAGGTCACTAGGCTAGTCTAAGCTTTCCACTACACACAGGTAGAACACCCACTAAGGTGGAACAGCACTGCCAGTCTTCAGACACAGAACTCAACAAAATACTCACATTTGCATGGGAGCCATCTTTTATACCAGGGGTGTGCCCCACTCCTAAGCCCCAGCAACTGGGCAGGACAAACAGAGTATGCCCACCCCCCTGGCATGTGACTCCAACCGTCTTCATGCACCTGCTTGAGAACTGCAACAATATAACATACCGGGGATGAGGCTCACATGGTGGGCCATGTGCGAGGGTTTTAACCATATCACTGCCTGCTCCTACCAGAACATATTGTACTAGGCAGAGAATTTAGAGTTGCCAGGGGCTATATGGCTACAGACAGATATTCTGTATTATGGCAACAGATCAAATTTTCTCAAAGTGGTCTGCAGTAAACATAGCTTAAGAAATGAGTACCATATGTTATTGCGTAGAATTTTGGTATGACAACGTCATTAGCTATAAAAAAAAATCTGTTAATACATATTAATGTAACCATGTCCCCTCTGGTCCCCTGGTTCCTTAGTGCTTCTCCCTCCCCTCTTGTTACCTTCATTGGCTGCGGGGATGGTAGAGAGTTGCTAAGGAGGAAAGCGCATCACCGTAGGCCCGCGGCGAGCCCAGTGCAGGTCACTGCCATATTGGGAAGGCTCGCACATGCGCGAGACGAGCCCGGCGGTCATTAGGAATTGTGCATGCGAAGTGAAGTGCGAGCGATGGCCATTACAGAGAAGGGCTCCGTGGGGACTACATTTCCCAGCAGACACAGGGGCTGCTACAACACATGGCCCACAGCAGCCAATAGGGTGCCCAAAATCTCCTGCAAGGAGATAGATACATTTGGCGAGCTCAGGGAAGCATGTCAGTCGGAAGCAGAACAACAAGGGGATGGGTAAGGTCCAGGGAGAAGTGCTCCACTGGACTAGGCCAGAGTATCCCCCTTCAGGTCCCAGCTAGGCCCCGACCATCTCTAACTTGTGGTGCTATAGGGAAGGCCCCTCAGACAGGGACGCTCCCCTTAGCATGTTAGCGCTAGTACCCATGTACCGGCGATGGACGCACGCGGTGTATGTGGCCTGCATCTGGGACCAGACCAGGCCATCATCTCAGAGACTATCTAATGTTGGGATGCTCCAGCTGGATGCCACCCCACGCAGAGGCGGATCTTCGGTGGAACAGACTGAACGTTTACTTGGCCTTACTCAGCAACCCCCAGGTATGGAGCGCTAGGCAGGTATTTTCCACAAGTGCACCAACACATCGTTAGGTAGCGCATTCTCACACTTGGGGGGCGGGATAGGCCTTTGTGGCCTGGACACTGGGACACTGGTGCCCCTGCACCCAAGTACTGTGGGAATACACCGCGGGTCGGTATAAGCTATACTGTATATGTATATTGTGTGTTCATGGTTATTGTTTAGTAACTTCTAGTAAATACTATTACCTATAATTCGTGTGTGTATTACTGGGCATATTGTCTTGGGAGGGGCTATCCTACTGTGTAAGGATCCTTCTCAGGTGGAGGCACTGTTAGTAGATACTGATATACACACCTCAGGCTCCCTGGTGGAGGATCAGGCCTCCTGTTTGCTGTGCATGTATTAGCAGCACACATAGTCGCCCTGACACAGGGGAAAGGGGGCTACATTAAAAAGGAACAACTGGAACATTCATAGTATTAATAATAATCACTTTTCTTAAGAACTGATAACTTGTTTTTGCAAGTAAAGTTTTACAGAAAAGTGCCTAATTTGATAAAGATACAATTTGTCTGCATTTGCTAAATCAGCATAAAATACATTACGACAAATATCAATGGCCCAGAAACATCAAACTCTGTTAAAACTGAGTTAATATCGCACATGGTAAAAAAATAAATATAGAGTGCTGTTTCTGCAATTTTTTGACTTAAGCCAGTGTTTCCCAACCAGGGTTCACGGCACCCTGGGGTTCCGTGAAAGGATCAAAAGGATTTCACCAATCTCCCAGAGCAGGGCAGTTTCCTCTATCGTGATTGGCTGCTGCTGGGTAATGCAGCCAATCAGGTGGAGGTGTCAGGAGCCTGCAGGTGTGACCAAGCAGAGGAGAAGGAAACAGCATGGGCAGTAGAGAGGTAAGACTGTGTGTTCTGTCCTGTGTGTATTTGTGGTGTGTGTATGTTTTCTGTGGCTGTCTTAGTGTATGTGTTTTCTGTGACTGTCCTGGTGTGTGTGTTTTCTGTCATTGTCCTGGTGTGTGTTTGTTTTCTCTGACTGTCCATGTGTGTGTTTTATGTGTCTGTCCTGGCGTGTGTGTCTTTTCTGTGTCTGTCCTCATGTGTGTGTTTTTTATGTGACTGTCATGTGTGTTTTCTGTGACTGTCATGTGTGTGTGTGTGAGTGTGAGGTTTCTGTAATCTTCTAACTCCCCTGTTTGTCTCTCTCTCCTCTGAGTTTCTTTGTCCTGTGTTTTCTGTGACCCTGTCCTGTTGTAGGGGTGCCTCAGCAACTGAGCACTGTGGTTAGGGGTGCCTGAGAGAAAAAATGTTGAAAACACTGACTTAACTCATCAAGATTGTGGTACAATTTTACTGGAGTGGGATGTCTGAAGGAGCGATAAAATGGCGAGGGTAATGTAATATTTCTACAACAGGGTTAGGTAATATAAAGGTATACCACAGGCACCAAAGGGATTAATATTCAAATAAAAGTTAAACTACACTACCTAACCAGCTTGGCTACCTAAGAGGCTAGTAAAGTATTGCCATGCAAGTTTCACCAGCCCTGACGAAGGCCATCCTCATTTTTCAGGACAGTAGTTTACAGAGGTATACACAGGGGACACGTCGCTACACCAAACAAACATACATAAAACCTGAAAATAATCTACCTGGTGCAAGGGAAAAGAACACAATTTTAACACACAAATAATCAGCTAGGATTATATAAAGCCCCCTATTATTGCACTCTAGATAGGTGACAAAATGAGTGTATTGTCATATCAAAGAAGGCCACAAAATAACCTATTCCCTAAATAGGGTAAACCGCAAAAGGTCACACTCAAATAAAAATAACAAATACTGTACTTTAATAGAATACTATAAAAATGACGAGACACCATAAAAATGCACAAAAGTGCATGGATAAAATCCCCAAATGTTTGGAGGCACGGAACGAAAAAGTGAACAGGTAATGTTCAAAACACACGGCTGTAAATAAACCGATACCGTGTGAAGCTGCAAAATCCCACACAATCAAGTGTGGTGATAAACCAAATTGCCAAAGTAAATATGGAACACTGCAGTGTAAGGTGTAAGGAGGACTCAATGAGGCAATATACAACCTGATTTTTAGTGTCCTGCGTCTAGTGTAACGGCAGCTTGAGCTCCGTGAAGTGTCTGGAGCTAGCCATGTCTCATCAAAAACCACGTGTACGTCAACGTAATGACGTCACGCGTTCCCTGATGTATGTTTCGCGCGTCACAGCGCGCTTTCTCAAGGGGGAGGAGTGAACAGCATCTTTTGGTTAGACCTTATAAACCCTCCTGGAGGGGAGGGGCGGATGACTTATGCCTGTTAATCATTAAAGAGACATCATAGGGAAACGCATGAGCCCTAACAAAACAATAAAGGAATCAATGGGAGACAGGGGGGGGGGAAAGGGGGGAAGTGGGAGGGGGGGAAGGAGAAATGAGGGGGTATATAATGGTGTGGATATAGAGAGATGGTGATAACATGCTAAGGCCATGTCATCATGGGGTGGAACCCAAAAAAACAGATCATGATCAGAGATCATAGATGGCCCGTATGGTTGAATGAGTAATAGTACACTAAAAATGCTGAAATACGGGCAGACAAAAGATGATACACACCAAATACGTAATGCCTCAGAACTATAGATGGATGGGTGGTGTAGGACTGGTCTATTCTGACAGAGTCGCCTAAAAAGTCAAAACGGCTCCTTCTAAGCTGGTATTAATAAATCCTATATACCTGGATGCCTCTAACCCATCAGAGGAATGAAGAGAAGATAAAACCCTCATTCAGACCCTGTGGTGCAAGTGTGTTCAGAAGATATATCCATCGGCATTCTCGTTGACGTAGTTTTGTATCCCAGTTGCCCTTACATGGGCTCCAGGGTACATGAGCTATGCCAATGAAGCTAAGGTTAGAGGAATCGCCATGATGTGTATCATTTATGTGTCTAGCCACCGGTGTATCAAGTTTATTTCTGACCAACACAAGTTGTTCCAAAATATGTACTTTAAAAGCCCTATGTGTTTCACCAACATACTGCTTGCCACAGGCGCATTGGATCAGATACACCACCCCTGTGGTAAGACAGTTTCTAAAGTCTTTGATGGTATAAGTGTGAAGCAATGCAGAATTGGTGAAGGTTTTTGTTACCTTGACTGAAGGGCAAGCCTTGCAACGTCCACAGGTGTACGTACCGTTTGGTTTGTTGCCCAACCATGTTCGTGAAGGTTTAGTCTGAAAATGGCTCTTAACCAAAAAATCGCGATTCTGCATTGCTTCACACTTATACCATCAAAGACTTTATAAACTGTCTTACCACAGGGGTGGTGTATCTGATCCAATGCGCCTGTGGCAAGCAGTATGTTGGTGGAACACATAGGGCTTTTAAAGTACGTATTTTGGAACACCTTGGGTCGGTCAGAAATAAACTTGATACACCGGTGGCTAGACACATAAATGATACACATCATGGCGATTCCTCTAACCTTAGTGATGATTAACAGGCATACGTCATCCGCCCCTCCCCTCCAGGGAGGGTTTATAAGGTCTAACCATACGATGCTGTTCACTCCTCCCCCTTGAGAAAGCGCGCTGTGACGCGCAAAACGTACGTCGGGGAACGCGTGACGTCATTACGTTGATGTACACGGTTTGTGATAGGGGACACGGCTAGCTCCAGACACTTCACGGAGCTCAAGCTGCCGTTACACTAGACGCAGGACACTGAAAATCAGGTTGTATATTGCCTCATTGAGTCCTCCTTACGCCTTACCCTGCGGTGTTCCATATTTACTTTGGCAATTTGGTTTATCACCACACTTGATTGTGTGGGATTTTGCAGCTCCACACGGTCTCGGTTTATTTACAGCCGTGTGTTTTGAACATTACCTGTTCACTTTTTCGTTCCGTGCCTCCACACATTTGGGGATTTTATCCATGCACTTTTGTGCATTTTTATGGTGTCTCGTCATTTTTATAGTATTCTATTAAAGTATTTGTTATTTTCATTAGAGTGTGACCTTTTGCGGTTTACCCTATCTAGGGAATAGGTTATTTTGTGGCCTTCTTTGATATGACAATACACTCATTTTGTCACCTATAATAGAGTGCAATAATAGGGGGCTTCATATAATCCTAGCTGATTATTTATGTGTTAAAATAGTAGTTTACAGAACAATTTTTTAAAAAAGGACTGCTGCCAACCTTTCAAAAAGTAATACAAATTAATTCAAGACCTGGTGACCATAAAAAAAACAAAAATAAAAATCATAAAATTAATCCAAAGCCCAATGGCCCCAAAAAGATTTGATAAAAAATCGCCTCAAAAATTAATTGAGGCCCATTGGCCTATTCTGTTCATCTGTAATCTTCAGCTACTGGATTTGGCCTCCTCGTTGACTTCCGGTCTTCGATGCATGGCAATGCTTTACTAGCCACGAGACTGGCCAGGGGGGAGGGGGTACTGTATGTAGCATATTTTATTTTTTATATGAATCCATTTGTATACCTTTGTTGTCAGCTAACCCATGACTAGTTTACCACTTGAGCTACTAAGGGGTTAATATATGCTGTAAAGTCTGATCAAAGAAGATCAGGAAAGGTCCCCAAATACTGCACTCTACCAATAATAATGAATTGCTAATCGACAGTTGGTGGTCAAATTAATGCCTAGGCTATATCAGGATAAATTAAAAAGTGACTGGTCATGAAACTTCCTCTCAGGGGTACAACAATAAATAATACAATGTTATTAACATGTATATTATCTCACTGGGTGTGTTATACAATATTTACAGCGTGTGAATCTTTAAAAACCCTGGTGGTGACAACCGGATATACAGCTGTACTGTAATGGAAAATACATAATTGCATAGAAAGACATCACACTCTGTTGTACCAGCTGTAGTTAGTGCAGCATAATAGCATGGGTGTGTCAAGTGTGTTCACTATGCATGTGTAGCCGTGTCCCCCTGCCCCCCCGCCCCCCTTATCTCCGATGTAGGGAAGAGGGGAGACACTGCGGCTAATAGATGACCCTGGGGTGATCGGCGGCTCCAGCACAGGTTTCGGCGGTATGCTGGGGTGGTTGGAGGGGCGACCAGATTGCCGAAGCTCCGTGGCAGCATCTGTTGCAAAGCGCCGCCATTGTGCAATTCCCTGACGAAGTACACTACCGACACACTTTATTAAAGTGTGGCCGGTACCGCAAGCCGGGAGATTTCCCGGCTTGCTAGTGGCCGCCCCTCGGCGTGCCGCGCGTCATAGACGCGCGGTCACGCGTCTTCGGGAGCGTGCGCCCCCTGCACGCGCGTCCAGGGGCTCCCCGAGGGAGCCCTGGTGTCCCGCGATCGTGGGACAGCGGCAGGGGGTTCCGGGGGACCCGGCGGACCCGGCAGCGGTAGGGAGAGCGCCCCGATCGGAGGGCGCTCTTCCGCTGCTTCGGCGCGCGCCCGTCACTCTCGGGCGCGCGCCAGGCTACTGCTGCGTCCAAGAACGGGCAAATGCTCGAATAAACTTGGCCGCAGCAGTATATTCCTTTACGAAACGTGTAGGATGGAAGAGGGTGCGTTCCAATTGATCACCTATAGAGGTTTTTTTTTATTATTGCTATATTGACTTTGTTTGGGACATTCTCGGCCGGCAAACTGCAAAGAACGCGACGCGAAGACACTGACGGTGCCTTCTGATGACGTCATCAGCGCGTGCGCAGTGAGCCGATACCCTGAACCAGCAAAGGAGTTCTTCTCTTCACGTTAACGGCAGTCGTACCCTCACTATACAGTGAGAGTCTCATCCAACTCGAGTGGAAGGACCAGAAAGACTGCTACCAGAGAGAGGAAAAGGGGAGACCCGATCCGTTTGCTGGGCTGAAACAACATGATCCAACACGGTTGCAGTTTTCTGTAGTGCTAACATGTCCCTATACTTGTCATGCTGATATTTATTTTTCCTTGATTTACGTGCAATACAGGACATACTTGAAAACGAGAGGTAACTCTCAATGTATTACTTCCTGGTAAAATATTTTATAAATAAATAAATAAATAATTTATAAACACATTTTTAATATACTACACTATGAGGTTTTTTGCGCTGTTTCTCTTTTTGTTCGTGCTATAGTCGCGCATGCGCAGGAGGACCTAGGAACCCCGGCAGCCATCTCAGGAAGCTTGCACATGCGCAGAGGCTTCACAGTTACGGCGGCCATTACCTATATGCTCCGCAGGGGGAACTACAAGCCCCATAGTGCTTTGGGGCATAGATCTTGTGGCGCAGGTTAGCCAATAGGGCTACAGAAAGTTTCTGAATAGAGTGGATACATTTGGCATGTTAGGAGCGGGAGGGGTTAGTCGGGACCAGGACAGAGAGGGTGAAGGTAATGTACATGGAGCAGTGCTCCACTGGACTTGGCCAGATTTCCCCCAGGTCCAAGATAGATCCCCCAACTCACTTCCCCAGTAGTGTGTCAGTGAGAGACATCAGCAGCAGGACATTGCATATGAAGATGAAGTGCGGCCTGAAGTCTGTGAGCAGAGTAAGGCCACATTATCAGAGATTATTTTAAAGGGTACAATCCAGCTGGAGGCACCTCCAGAGGCATCCGCCATGGATCAACACAGTAGAAGAACCAGTAGATTGCGGTGTGGAACCATGTTGTGGATCCACGGAGTTCTTTACTTGTTGACATGGAGGTATTATTCACGCGCACCAAGGGCCCAACACACTGTGGGAAGTGCTATCCCACACATGCTCTTTGGGAATTCACTAGTTTGTGGACACTAAGGGGTTAAGTGTCCAGGCACTCCAGTATTTGGGGGTCCCACACGGGAGGTGTTATTGTGTGGGTGCTGCCTTGCATGGCCGTGTTATGCTTGTTGTGTATTATATGTGTTGTGTAAATACTGTTATAATATACCTGCATGTAATTATTGTGTATATTTGTTCCGGTGAGGGGCTCCTCCTACTACGCTGGGATCCCTCACCGGTGGAGGCGCAGCACCAAGACGAACAAGTGATATCCCAGGATCCCAGTGGCGGAGGCTCAGACATTCTGGCAGCCAAACGGGTGACAACAGCACTGGTAGTTCCCTTATTTACGGGGAAAGGGGGCTACACATGCATAAATACTGAGTTTGTAAATGCTATTTTAGCCATGGCGTTTGTTCTAAACCATTGTAGAGACTGTAAGCTGAGTCCACAGCCTTAATATCGAGGCTATCCCTGACAGTGTCTCGAGAAAATATTGTAATTACAGATACATAGGGAAAGAACAAACCCTGTAGTCTTGGCAGTAAATAGTGCAGCATACAGTATGACAACAGCAGTGTATCAGATTTGTTTACTACCTAATAAATGCATGCATCATTATTTAGCCATATTTAGCCATAAGTGGCTGCATTAAACCAGAGTGTGCTCCAGATAATATTACATAACTTTTGCCAGATCAGCAGCCTAATACTTAATGCAATTGAAAAGAAAGTGAATCATCGCTATACAGCCAGATTGGAAGTTGCTGCATGTTATTCCTCTGCCTCCGCATCACGTCCCACCACCAGACGCCACCGTCGTGACGTCCATAAAACACAACGCCGTTTCACGTAACTAGGAAGTTTTCATGACCAGTCTCTTATTAATTTAGCTTAGGCATTAATTTGACCTCCAACTGTTGGTTAGCAATTCCTTATTATTGGTAGAGTGCAGTATTTGGGGACCTTTCCTGATCTTCTTTGATCAGACTTTGCAAATATATTATATATTCCCCTATGCACCACCTGTATGACTGTATATTTACCAAATACTGAGGATGAGCGGTGAGCATTCTCTCGGTTTAATATATGCTGTAATGTATTTAAAATATCTTATCTTGCCTAGGTATATAATAGTAAAGATAGGGCTAACATCAGCCTGGTGCAGGTGATACAATATTTGTGATATTTCTGGTGTTAATCCCGTTCCGATAAATATAAGAACACGATGTATGGCTATTAATACCAAAACATGCAGTAGACCTCTTTTTTATTGATTACGATAACAAAACTGCATTTTTTTTTTAGTGGTTCTGCAATTATGTTTTGTACTATAAAAATAGTGCACTTTTTGGGGCCGTAATACTGAATTCTTAGGTTACCGCAGTTTGATGTATCCGGCCCATGGAGTAGTAAAATTAATATTGATTCCATTGTACTGCCTTAAAATAGTATTCCTACTGTAAACACAAATATTTGAATGTTGCTCAAGAAAGACCATTTTTCCAAATACAGCTCAAACCCGTTATAGTGTGATCCGCTATAAAGCGGATCCAATTATAACGCAGTTTGAGCGTGGACCCCAATATTAAAAAAATAAAAAATATTTTTTTGCACACACTCTGCGCACACTCACAGCACACTGCGCACACTGTGCACACTCACAGCACACTTTACCCACTGCACACACTCAAAGCACACTGCACACACTCACAGCACACTGCACACACTCACAGCACACTGCACACACTCAAAGCACATTGCACACACTAACAGCCCACTGCAAACCCCTGTGTACACCCCTGAAGAAGTCTGAATACCCGGATGAAATGCGTAGGGTTATTTGCAATTGCGCAGTGATTCGTGAGCTGTGTGGAACCTCTTGCCGTTTTCTGAGAACCAGCGGTTCTCCCGCTGTAAAGACCTTAGCGCTGATGCTGACTCCGTAGACTGCCACCTCCCTTACCATTGGAGGAGAGCCGAGGAAGTCCCGTGACGTCAGACGCTGTTCGGATACGGATGAGACTGATCCTACCCAGTGGATTCGTGTGTAGCTGTATTTGCTGTATTATCAGCGTCGCTCCTAACCCTGAGTTGGTTACACTGCCTTTTATGATCGTGGAGCATGTGAGTGTACTGGAGCTCACTGCTCTAATAATTTTTTGTTTATTAAACTGTATCGTATCGTGATTTTTTCTCTTTTCTTTTAATACATGTTGATCTGATTCCTGTGTACTATCATTCACCCACGAGAGGGGTTCTTGCGCTCTGTGTACTCCTCCTGTTGCCTATTGAGGGATTGAGAAATTCCTCACACCAGCAGCATCTCCTCTTGGTGATATCATTTTTTTGTGATGAATTTATTTGTGATATATTATTGGGTTTGCGCTTACCTTTTCTTACACACTCACAACACACTGCACACACTCACAACACACTGTACACACTCACAACACACTGTACACACTCAGTGCACACACTGCACACTGCACACTGCACACACTCACAACACAAGCATTCACAACATACTGCACACACTCACAGCACACACTCACAGCACACAGCACACACTCACAGCACACTGCACACACTCACAACACACTGTACACACTCACAACACACTGCACACAATCACAACACACAACACACTGCACACACACAACACACTGCACACACTCACAACACACTGCACACACTGCACACACTCACAGCACACTGCACTCACAACACACTGCACACACTCACAACACACAGCACACATTGCACCCACTCACAGCACACTGCACACACTCACTTACAGCACACTGCACAAACTCACAACACACACACACACACACAACACACACTCACAGCTTGCTCACAGCCCCCTTCCCCCTACCTCCCTACCTTTGGTGTCAGCTGCTGGGGGATCGGATCGGGGATGCGGGGCGGGGGGGATCGCGCCTGGGGGGGATCGAAGCGGGGCTGGCGGGGGGGATCTGAGTGGGGCTGGTGGGGGGGATCGGAGCGGGGCTGGCAGGGGGGATCTGAGTGGGGCTGGTGGGGGGGATCGGAGCGGGTCTGGCGGGGGGGGGAATCGGAGCGTGGCTGGTGGGGATCCGTGTGGAGCTGCTGGGGGAAGTGAATCTGCTAGGGGAAGTGAGGCTGCATGGGGAAGTGCGAGGGGATGTGTAGGGCTGCTGGGGGACGTGCAGGGCTGTCGGCCACCTCTTCCCCCCTCCTCCCGATCGGACGCGTGGTGGCCATTTCAAAAAAAAAAATTAGCGCGACACCAGTTATAGCGCGGTCGGATCGGGTGGCCCCCTAGGACCGCGCTATAACGGGGTTGAGCTTTACTATATGTATTGTATCTTATATTAGTATTAAATATGGTCTGTTTTTCCCCAGGTCACTTTGGTTCTTCAGTTGCATCTTATTTTATATTTCTACGTTGGATGTATGGAATTAATATGATACTCTTTGGATTGACCTTTGGCCTTGTTATGGTACCGGAGGTAAAATTGTATTCATCACTTAAGGAGTTTCAGCATTATCCGAAAACACCCTCCAACTTCCATCCGTCCTTAATTTCTCCTCACTTCTTTGCAGACCACTTTAAAGGCAAGATGAATGTTATCCACAGGGAGCTTCCTTCTGTCCCACCCCCTCCTCTCTGCTCCTACCTAAATCTCCTTCCTCCACTCTTGACTCCTTTTCTCCTGTTACAGAGTTGGAAGATTCTAAGCTGATTTAGTTTTGTCCCTCTACCACATGCTCTGTCGATCCTATCCCCTTTCACCGTATCAGAACTCTTACTCTTGTCTTAGTCCCCACTTTAACCCATAGCATTAATTCCTCCCTGTCCTCTTTTATTTTCCCCTCCTGCTTTAAGCATGTGGTGGCCACACCTTTTCTCAAAAACACCCTAGATGCTATGTGCCTTCCTAACTACCGACCTGTATCTCTCCTGCCCTTTGCGTCCAAACTGCTAAAACATCTCTTGTTTTCCCTTATGATTAACTTTCTTAATTCCCATGCCCTCCTTGACCCTTTAGAATCTGGCTTTTGTACAGCAAATTCAATAGAGACTGTACTCACTGCAGTAGCCAATGATCTACATGAAGCCCAATCCTATGGTCATGTCTTTCTACTAATCTTGCTCGATCTCTCTGCTGCCTTCGATACTGTCAATCATCCTCTTCTCCTTCATATTCTAAACTCTCTTGGTATCCGTGACAAAGCTCTATCCTGGTTCTCATAAACCTTTCTTCATCACACGATTCTGGCCTCTGTTGCTATGATCACTGAATAATTCACCTTGAGAAAGCTCTCGCGAAACGCGCGCGTCGGCGGCTTGATCTCACACGTGCACGCGCAGGGGTCTGATTCCCTCCGCATCCATAGTCTCTAACCGCAGAGTTGATGCGGCTCCCTGCCTGCACGATATATACAGGCTTTCAGAGTGCCCCGATGGACACTGTGAGCCTAGTTACAATTCGACCCAGGCAACTGTTGCTCTTATGTGGCTTAAATATACAGTTTAAGTTCCCCCGTTCACTGCTGTTACTCAGGGATCCCCTGACAGCAGCTATATGGTGATACTTCACTTCCTATATAAAGTCTGTTCTACTCAGCCCACATACATGTGAATTAGTGTGTCACGATCCCCCTGAGCAGTACTATCATAAGGGGTATAACTACATTACCCAGTTCATATATACCTCCACATTGGGTATCTGTCAACATTAACCCTCAGGTTACAGGGGATAAGTGACACAATGTAATACACACTATACTATCCTCATCACAGTAGGAGTGAGCTGAGAGCAGTACTTAGGCTGCCAACAATTGGGTGTTTTTATACTTATGAACCAGTACTACTATTCTATTATTGTGTGTACTTACCACGCGATCTAGTGAGTCTCTGATATATGAGTACATTCTGTGTCGCTATGCACACTGTGCAAATAGCTCTTTCATTAATGTCAAAGGTTATTAGAGGTCATATACTCCCTACCATCGCACACAGAAGGAGGTTACCTTAGGTCAACCTGACTCAATATCCTACTGACTTCAGAATCAATTTACTTAGACTCAGTGTATATCGGAACTGTCTAGATTTCATATAATCACAGTTTATCCACTACGATTATACATCACGTTCGGTTCATATACTTTGCCACTAGTTAATTGCACCCCAACACCTACCCTAGAGCTACCCTGTAAGAATTGACTCACATCAGATACTTACAAGGAATGTTGTTTAGTGTGTAACCTGATTATTAAGGTACACACAGTTATCATAGACCGTGAACCTATACGGTTCAAGTATTGAAGGTCAGAATACCTTCAGGTCGTCTGTTCTTAATACCCATTATTTTAATTCATTGGTACTTTAATAAAGTTATGTTTTAAATCATTCACTCATCACACAGAGCGTGAACCTGAGTGCTACATTTAGGTTCTATCTCTACCCTACTTCCCTCCATATATATACTCAAAGCACCGTTCACTTATTACTTGTTGAGGCAGTACTGCTGCGGCCGAGTTTATTCGAGCATTTGCCCGTTCTCGGCCGCAGCAGTAACCTGGCGCGCGCCAGAGGGTGCCGGGCGCGCGCCGAAGACACGGAGGAGCGCCCTCCGATCGGGGCTTTCTCCCTCCCGCTGCCGGGTCCGCCCGGTCCGCCGGGTCCCCCGGAACCCCCTGCCGCCGTCCCCCACATCGCGGGACACCAGGGCACCCTCGGGGAGCCCTGGACGTGCGTGAGGGGGCGCAGGCACCCGATGACGCGTGACCGCGGCTAGCATGCCGGGGCATCCCCAGGCTTGTGGCGCTAGCCGCACTCAAATAAAATGTGCCGCCTCTGTAGTAGGGGCTTCCCTATCAGTTTACTCTGTTGCTATGTTTCATCTTCTGTGGATCTGTCTGTTGGTGTACCTCAGGCCTCTGTTCTGGGACCTCTCGTTTTATCTCTCTACACACTATCACGTGGTGACCTCATCAACTCTTTGCCCTTAGATATCATCTCTATGCAGATGATACACAGATATATGCATCATGCACAGATATATCTATCCATTCCTACCCTCAAATATGCAATCCAGTCCCATGTCTCTCATTGCCTCCTTGCTATTTCCTTGTGGATGGCACTCGGCCCCATAAACTTAATATGGTTAAAACTGAGCCCATGTATTGGTTATGTTTTTCATGTATATCATGTATTTACACACCAATAAAATACAAGTTATAAAAAAAAAAACTGAGCTCCTTAAATTTCACCCTAAACCTGGCCCAAAATCCCCTTTTTCAATCACTGTAAATTGTTCTAACATGTATCCTGTCGCCAAATCACATTGCCTAGGAGTGACATTTGATTCCTACCTTTCCTTCTCCATTCACTTTCATGGCATGACTAAAACTTTTTGCTTCTTCCTCATAATATTGCCAAGATCCGCACTTTCCTCTGTCTTGCTCTGCTAAAACTCTAATACATGCAAATATCCTCTCCTGTCTGAGTTAACAGAGCTCCTTGCCTCACAACTGTCTCGTTTGCAATCTATCCAAAATTCTGCTGCTACAATAATTTCTGTTTCTCCTGAAACAGCCTCTGCTCATCTCCTCCTTAAATCCCTCTCCTGATTTCCCATCAAATTTCAGATCACCCACAAAGTTTTCTTCCTTACCTTTTAAGGCTCTCCACTGATATGCCTACATTTTAGCTTTGATCTCTCGCTATGCCCCAGCTTGTCTCATGCGTTCTACCCACAACTGTCTCTTTTCCACCCCTTTCACCTCTACTGCTCTCTCTTGCCTTAAACATTTTTCCCTCACTATCCCTTACCTGTGGAACTCGCTCACCCTCAGCACCTATCCCTGCACCTTCTCTTTCCGCCTGTAAGACAAACCTTAAAACTCACCTCTTAAATGAAGCGCTCCAGTAGCCTAGACTCCTGGCTTCTGTCTCACACCCACGGTCACTCCTACCAACCATTGTGGCCAAGCTCTGCCATCTACTGCATTGATTCCCCCACCTGCTGTCTCTATAAATTTTCCATCATACCACTTAGATTATAAATTCTCTGGGGCAGGGATTTCGTTTCTCTATTGTCTGATCTTATTTGTTGCACTTATTGTAGTATAATTCCCTGTACTGTAATGTCTATTTAAGCTCTACTGTATGTACAGCTGTGGGCCCTATTTAAATAAAGATATACAGTACATACATACATATACATACATACATACATACATATACATACATGTATGAATCTCCAGTGGTTGATGTGCCATTAGAAGGTAGTACACACTATGCTGGATTGTAAGGGGGAACAATTCATTCCTACAATGTAATAATGCTCTTCGTACTTTATTTTAAAATGTTAATTCCAAGTAAGAATTTCCAACAGATTTTAGTTTTATGGTCACTCGTTAATTGATTACAATCTCTTGCACAACACCTGAGAGGTAAAATGTGCAGTAGTGTTTATGACTGAATACATTATGTTGTTTTTTCACATACATCAATCAAACTATGAATATGGTTTAGAAATATATGTAAAAAAGGTGCTAAAAGTTGTCTACACTTCTGTTTGGCACGAGAAAGAAATAAGGCCATCATTGCCATCCAAAATACCCTAAAATAGGGATTCTAAACATTACTTTTCAGTATCCATCCTCAATGTAAGAAGTCATTTTGTGCCCTTACTATGTAGAAAACACCTGTACCGATGAGGAGAGGTAGATCAGCGGGCACTACAATGCAGGAAGAAAAATGCTGAGGCTGGACTGTGCTGTAAACGGAATCCTTTATTTGAACATGGATAAAAAGAGGAGGGGAAGCATACCCCTGCACCTCTTAGAGGTGCAATGGTATAAATCAGGGGTGAGCAATACGAGGCCTCAGTGGTCTCAAGATCTCTTCTTCAGCATCTCTCTTAGAGGTGCAGGGGTATGCTTCCCCTCCTCTTTTTATCCATGTTCAAATAAAGGATTCCGTTTACAGCACAGTCCAGCCTCAGCATTTTTCTTCCTGCATCGTAGTGCCCGCTGATCTACCTCTCCTCATCGGTACAGGTGTTTTCTACATTGTCTACATTCAGCAAAGGAGCACACAGATCCGGTTCACTTTGGAAATATGTGAGTACACCGCTGCTATATGAGAGCTGCCCCAGGCACATAGGTTCAAATTGTTCAGGGAGATATGAGAGGTCTGGGGGGGTTTTAGGACTTCCCCCACACAACTCTCTTCATCCCTGCTAGACCGTGTGCCATCTAGGGGTTAATGCCTAAAGCCTCAAGCATGCATTTATAACATCATGTGATCCGGTTTAAAAGCAGAAAGACATTCACAACTTTCATCAGTGGGTTAATGCTCTGTAGCACTAGCTAATTGGGGCCTCCACGCCAATATATTTGTTCTCTTGTGCCCTTACTATGTTCAGTGATCTCTGCATTGCACCTGTTTTACATGATTTTGAGTTGCATTATGCCACATCAAATAATCTATTTCCTGAAATACTCAGTGGCAATACTGAACAGAAAATAATAACATGCTGTATCATAACATAGATGGATCGTGCAACTCCATTTCTTGATAAGCAACAAAAAACAAATTATTTCAGTGTCAATCATCCCACTGCCTGTATATTACCAGTAGAGTTGCCGTCTCTTCTCAAAGTATGATTTGCTAAAATAAAAAGATCACCGTAAGAATCGCTTGCTATTTTTATTGTTGTGTTTAGCCATTTTCTTTCTTTAATACATTGGAATATTTTATAGGCATTGATGGGAAAACCACATGGCTCTATGCCCAGAAAAACTGTTCCAAGAGCTGAACAGGCGAATGCTATGAATTTTGCCACACTTTGGGATTTCAGTGTAAGTCAATAATTTTATGTCATCTATTATGATAGTTGCTGTTTATATTTTCATTGGGTATCATATTTCAGATTGTTATAGCTTTCGTTTAACCCACAAGTGAATAGAAGGTAAGGGGTATTCTGGAATAGCACTGCATAGTAAATATGTGTTTATATGCTTCAGAATGCAGCTTCAGTGGGAAAGATATATTACAGAAAATCCCCACACTGAGCCCCGACTGCTGAGATCAGATGCATTATAAATTCTTCTGTATTTGGTACAATTTTAAAATTACCTGAAAAATTACAGGGAACCCTTTAGGGATGGACTGGGAACCCAAAGGTTCCTAGGAACATTGGTTGAAAAACACTTATCTATGACATTACTGGGCTCCAGGTGTATTGTACTGTAGCATAATATGTGACTGGTAGATTAGTTCCCTGTTTAGAAATCTATCAGTGTAATAGGTGGAGGAGACCAGTGAGAGGCAACAGTTCTTAGGCATTCTTTGGTGGGAAGAACAAAGAAGCCGGAGATAGATTAATGCTTACGTTTAATTTGAATTTATTGATTTAGCTTCAGTTGAGTAATGTGCCTAGATAAATAATAATTATAATGAAAAATAATGAATACAGAAAAATGTGCTCATGTCTCCTCATTCTTAGTGCAATCACATTTATATTTTAGGGTTTTGCACAGTATTCTGTCCTCTTCTACGGCTACTACAACAGCCAAAGAACCATTGGATGGCTGCAGTTTAGGTTACCCCTCTCGTACTTGCTTGTTGGAATTGGAACCATTGCATACAGCTTTATAATTGTCATTAGAACGTAAGTTTTGTTTCTTCGTTTTTAAAACTCCCTGTTACCATTCAAGGAAAAAGTTAGTGAACTCTCAAATTAATTTAATGGTGGTTTTCAACATTTCACATATAAAAAGTAATTGCTTCCAAACTTATTTAAGTATTGCATTCTGAATGTTTCAAACAATCTTAATTAATTATGATAACTAAATTAATTACACTCTGTTTATGATCTTTTATTTAAAAACATACATTTAAATTACTAACAGCATGATCGTGGTCCAGGATATTCACTAAACTTTAAAAATAGGGAGTAAAAACAGAGGGTTAACAACTGAGGAAACATTACATAACTTATTTGATCTCAGTACAACCCCAGCCAACCACTTTGGAATGAAAATTATTGTTGCTCTTATAGGGTGTATTTTTGTGCGAAGTTTCCACTTTACCACTTAACTTGAATATACTACATCTTGTAAACTTTTTATGATTATTTCACTCTACTATTTGCTGATCAAAAATAGAGCAAGGAAGAAACATGGCGGGTCAAAAAGAAAAAAATAATTGTCATTATTTTTATGGAACTCTTGGTAATATTTGTATAACATGTGTACTCCTCTGAGCACAGGTTAAAAGCACTGGTCTAATAGACACAAAACCTACTTGTAAAGTAACAGGGGATGAAGGTATGTGATCTAAAGATGGAGCCAATGTTATTTCAAAGCATGGTGCGCTAAAGTGGGACATAGATAACGCACCAGCAGGTGAAGTGGCCATTGTTTTGAATCAGCAGCGCTACCCTATGAGAAGGGGGCGTTGCAGGTTGTGTGTCATTAATGTTGTGTGTGTAGTCGATGTGCTTTCGGTTCAAAATATGAGCATGTGTCTCTCATAGATCCCCTGTGATTTGTTTCACACCTTATCCTGCAGCATGGCAAAAAATGCACATGATGATGGAGGTGGAGATGACAACAGCTTTAACTTTAGCTGGAAAATGTTTACAAGCTGGGATTTTCTTATTGGCAACCCAGAAACAGCTGACAATAAGTTTGCATCTATTACAACAAGTTTTAAGGTAAGAAGAACAATGTCTTATAAAAATGGGCATAACCTCCCCACCCCCCAGATTAACATTCTAACAAAGCAAATCTAGAAATGTAGTGGCCCCGTGACCACTGTCAAATGGTGTTTTGCAGCTGTCGTAGTACTTTGCAGTAACTATAGGCAGATAGCTGCTAAGGTAATGAAGGGGTTATATGTACAGTCTTTTTGAGTCAGATCTCAGATGATAAGTGCTGCATGTGGTAGGGGTGAGGAGCTGGTTCAGATAGGCGGGTAACTTGCCCAGAAAGTATTTGAAGGAAAGACAGGAAAGATTAACTTTGCGCCTAGACTCAAGTGATGAGCAATCTAGTACTTTGAGCATTTTGCAGTGATGTGTGTTGTAGTTGCCTTGAAGGACAAACCAGCATATTGAATAGTAGAGGGTATCAAGTTTGCTAAGGTGAGTTTGGTTTGCTGTGCCAAATACTATGTTCCCAAAGTCTAGAATTGGTTTTCTGACCAGCAGACTTAGGGAGGATTTGTTCCTATAAAGTACAGCTAGTTTGGTATAGGTTTTGTGTGTCGGGGTATCAATGTACAACCCAAATGTTAAATGGGAGTCAGCACATATGCCCAAACTAGTAACAAGGGCTAGGATGGTAATAGTGTTGGTTCTGATCTGGAGCTCAGTCATTGGAAGCTTTAGAAATTTAGACTTGGTCCGAAATAATGCTTGCTTAACGTTGCTATTGAATAATTTTTTCAATAAGTATTTGCTGCTTCATGACAATCTAAAAACAATTCTTAGGACACCAAGGTGACTATTTATTGTATGTATACCAAAATAAGTTTTTTTGGGGGGGAATGCAGTAGCTATTGGTATACTAAACTTCTTCACATCAGTAACATGTATTCTTTTATAATTTTCTCCTCTTCAACAGGAATCTATTTTGGAAGAGCAGGAAAATAGGAAAGAGGAAAATATTCACTTAGTCCGATTCCTTCGAGTTCTTGCAAACTTCCTTGTAATGTGCACCCTAGCTGGAAGTGGATACCTCATTTACTTTGTTGTAAGGAGGTCACAACAATTTGCCTTGGCAGGTCTGGAAAAATATGGTTGGTGGGAACGGAATGAAGTTAGTATACTAAATATGTTGTGCTGGCTTTTGGGAGCTAAGACATTTATTTCCTCAATATTGTTTTCCACATTAATCCAAATAAAGAATAAAGGTTCTCCAGCACTGTAAAGTACTAAACTAGACTGTAAGGTTCCCCCAAGCAGGACTCTCACAGCTTTTTGTGTCTGTTTGTACTTGTTTGTTCTTATTTGTATGTCATTCTGTGTATATAAGTTAATCATTCTTTTCCCTGATTGAATAGGGATTCTGGGTTGGGGAGAAATTGTGATGCCGTTGTTTGTGGTTCACAAAGAAGTGGATATAAAGGGATACTTTTATACTTTCAACACCTCTTTGTCAGTCTTATGTTACTTTATGTCTAATTTACAGTACCTAAGATAGGAAAAATCAGGCCCAGCGCTGGTTACTACACAAATTATATTTATAGTTCATTTAAATTCTCTCTGCTTCCATGCTACAGTTTGCGACAAAGCAACGAAGTAGAATAAACAAAAGTCACCTGAAAGGTTGCAAGTCATTTATATTAATTACTTGTTTGAACTTTCTCTTAAAATAAGGGTAATTTTATCATCATTTGACAGCAATATTTTGCATCTGACTATCCGGCCGCTTTTTGGCTGAGAAATCAGTTCAAACTGTCCATTTCTAACACTCTTGACTTCTATTTGAACTATATTTCCATCACCTCCAAACACCACTCTCTCCAACCTCTTACATACAGTACACCGGTATAGCGACAGATCTAATAGTATGTTTGAATAAGTCAATGTTGATGGTTCATAATGTCTAAAATCTATTTATCCTTTTGATAGGTGAACACAGTTATGTCTCTATTAGGAATGTTTTGCCCAACATTGTTTGATGTAATTAGTGGATTGGAGAACTACCACCCAAGAATAGCTCTGAGGTGGCAACTCGGACGCATCTTTGCACTATTCCTGGGTAACTTGTATACATTCCTTATTGCCCTAATGGATGAAATCAACCTCAAGGCAAGCTGGTGCATTTTGATGTACTTCTATTTTACGACTCCAGTTATTTTTCTGCAGACACTTTATCAAATGTATCTGTATTTATTTCTAGCGTGAATTAGAAAAGATTGTGCAAAAGAACATGACACTGTGGGAAGCGAGTCTTTACAATGGAACATATTCGGAGAATTCCACTTTTCAAGTAGATCCTGCAGATGTTCCTAGAGGACCCTGTTGGGAGACAATGGTGGGGCAGGTCAGTGGTGTATTTTAGGGAACAACATGCTGAAACCATAAGCAAATATAAATTCATTGTATTTAAACTACTATCAATAATCCAGCTTTAAATAAGAAAATGCTTAAAGAAATGCCTAGAGTACATTCCAAACACTATTACAGCACTATTCCTTACACTGCACGTTCAAAATCTCAGTATGAAAATGATTGATATGTAATAAAGGGGATGGAGCTCAGTTTCTATGGGTTCCTTTTCAAAAATATCCTAAACTAATTCACAAGCGTGAAGTTGTGAACATCTATTTATCTATGCATTTTAATACTAAAATCCTGTATATTGTAAATAGATGATGTGGGTAAAACATTTTTATGCGTTTTCATTATCAGATTTAAAGCTGCAGACCAAGCAATATCCTACATGTGTGTTTTTTTTTTATTTTTAAATAAATCAGTCTGTACTATGAGAAAATACTTGTTGCATTAAAAACATCCCCTGAATGACATTTTTAATGCATTATAATGTAACAGGCATTTTTTTTTTCAATAGCAACCATTTACAAATTCATATACCCTTCCTCTTCTGAAACAGGCTCTGGCACACCCCCTTTTGAGCCCTTTCCTCTCTCTAGCAGTGCACCAATTGTATCTAGTGACTGCCTAATCACATGATCTTTCCCATTGAACTTTGCATCTTTGGTTCTCTTCTGCTGCACTGACAGCCATTTAGTGAACCCCCAAGCCGAATCTTCGCCAATCGATCACAGGAGAATGGATCGATCTGCAATTTATCGAATTACTTATCATTGTGTGGATTGTATTGATGCACATATTAAATGGAAAATAAAATAAACGGCAGCTTTGACTGCTGCTTTAAAATAGGACATTGAGGAAAGCTGGAGGAGGTACTGTAGGAGATTTCAAAAACCGTGCTGAGGAAGTTGATAAAAGAATTTCATGAAGAGCAATATACAATTTCATTATGCATATACTTTTTCTAGCTTTATGAAATATTAATATTTGCAGGAAATGTAAGACACCATTTTTTATCTTATATTGATAGGAATTTGTCCGCCTTACAGTTTCCGATATTATGACCACATATATTACTATTCTGACCGGTGACTTCCTGCAGGCAGTATTTGTACGCTTTTTTAATTACTGCTGGTGCTGGGATTTGGAATATGGTTGGGTAAGTAACTAATCTTCTGTTAAAACATGTTATTATCCTTCGGCTTTTCCTTATTCCAGTTTTCAGAATGTTTCTTCCTTTACTATAATTAGATTTTGTTATTTTAGTGTTTTAATTAGATTTTGCTATTTTGATACTGCAATTTTTATCTTTTAATTTTGGTTTCAGTAAATAAAATGGTGTATAAAATCTCTAATTGAATGTAGATAGAGGTAATACTGTACATGACATAGTATATTTGTAAAATCCAAAATAAGGAGGGAAAGAATACTTCAAAAATATTTCTGAGAGACCCAAACATTTCACACTTCAACGTTTACAGCTTTTACTATATAACAACCCTGCATTTCCTCTTTGATTGGAAAAACAGCCCAATCAGCTGCTTCGGTGTATATAGAATAAGCCCTTAACCATTGGCATGACACTGTTTTACATATTCATTTTCAAATTATTGATGTACTGTATAGTGTCCTGTATTATAATGATATATTATTATTTATTATTATTTATAGTAGCAAAATGTTTATTTCAAAAATGCTCTAGTGCAGCGATAGTATATTTAGATACATAAGATATGTAGGTTGGGATTCAGTAGTGTCATCTTTTTTAAGTTCTTAAAAGTCAAAAAAACTATTTCTTCCTGTTATAATACCCTACAAATGTGAGTGGGGAGTAGCAGAATATCACAAATATAATAATGTCGGAGACTCTCTCTGCTAGTGGCGCTATGGTCTGGTTCGGAGAGGGAGGGACAAATAGGAAGGTTTGAACTGGGGTCGATGAGGTGCACATGGGAAATTTGGTCCAAAACCAGAAAGAAGTAATCAATGTGCGCGAAACCATCTTTGCTGATCCCAATAGTAAACAATCCTACGTTTCCTTTGGGATGCTCTCAAAAATATTCAGAGAGATTTAGGAGAATGGGTATTACAAGGGCAGAGAACCTAGTAGAGAAGTGGGAAATCCTCTCTTATCAAGAACTGACTAAAAGAACAAATATGGGATTTACAAATTTTCAGCTACCTTCAGATCAGACACTTTCTGCAGACGGTTTAAAAAAATACAGATTTCACGGATTTAACAAAATTTGAAAAACTATGCGGAGAGGGTTTATACCAAAGGGGACTAATCTCAGGAATATATACGGGAATGGCATCTCATGCAACTACCCAAAATCATAATTATATGTTAAAATGGGCTGAAGACCTCAATATAGAAATAGATATAGACGACTGGAGGGATATCTGGGAATCGACAGCCAAAACCTCAATTTGTACGACCACAAAGAAAAATACATATAAAATTCTATTTCAATGGTACTTAACCCCGAGAGCAGGCTGAGCCAGATCTTCCCAGGAACATCAGACCTTTGCTGGAGAGGATGTGGTGTGAGGGGGGACATGGTCCACATTTGGTGGACATGCCCACATGTCCAAAGATTCTGGATCATGATTCAGAATATGATTCATCAATTAACAGAATTGAGGATTTCTGTAGACCCTCTGACCTATCTACTTGCTAAACCAATAGAAGAGCTTCAGACACCCATGGGAACGTTGGTTTCCTTCTTACTAACAGCCACCAGATGCTCCATAGCAGCGGCGTGGAAGAAGGTAAATACACCATCTAGGTGCACAGTAATTAAAAGGATGAATGGGGTCAGACTTATGGAGAGACTATCGGCTCAATTAAATAAAAAACTGGATCGCTTTTATAAGATATGGAGCCGTGGCCCCCGGACTAGAAACACCTTGTTCTAGGGTTAATAGAGGAAGGTAAGATCACAAGGCAGGATAAAGAAGAGAAGAAGCCGGGTTCCTCCCATTAAAAGTCCACTCTCAGATATCTATTCGGACTATCAAGCCTATTCCATATCCCCACCCATTCCTTTTGTCTCCTTTCGCCCCCTTTTTTCTCTTCCCACCAACTTCCAGCCCTTCCGTTCCCCATTCCCTTCTTTTTACTATCTCTTATCTTACCCTATCCTTTTTTTTCTTATACTCTGAAAAATGAAGGTTTATGATATAAATAAAACACGAACAATCCAAACAGTCAATTTTACTAGATAGCAAACAAGAAACAGACGATAGGTAAAGTAACAATTTATTTTCCCCTATGGACAAAGGATTGTGATGTTTTATATATTTGTGTGTTATTGAATATTGTTCCGCTCAACTGTTTTGTCTCAATTTGGAAAACCTAATAAAAAAAAGATCGAAACAAAAAATGTCAGAGACTAACTAACTGACTGTATTTGTCCTATTACACTGTAGCTATAAATAGTTTGTACAGCTGCTGTTCTGCCTAGTAACAACTAATCGGTGTAATCAATACAAAATACACACTAATAAAATATGTGTAAGGGTAATTACCACTAATGGCACAACAACTGAAATAGTACAGAAGAATGTAATAAAAAACTACCGTGAGCACAGACAAACAATTAAACAATAACTCAGGGAACACAAACAAAAACAAAACAAACAGATAAACCACACTGGGGATGCAGAGATACTGACCAGGAATATTGAAAAGCGGGACTGCTGTGATCTGTGCTTGTGTAACAGTCCGCAAAAAATCCGCGTCACAGCCACCCAAAAATTGATAGTGTGGAGACACGGGGGGTCCTCTGTTACGCTAGCGCTGACCGCGCTCATGCTTGAGAGCGGTGACGTCACCAGCTCTCCAAGCATGAGCGCCGGGTGTCCTGCCTATTTTGCAAGCGCGGTAAGTTGAGCGCGCTTGAAAGACTCTTTGTTTATGCAAGCAGCAAGCGTGGGTGAGCGTCCATGACCGCGCACAAGCACGCGCACCCCACGCGAGCGGGGACCGGCCAATTTCACTTGCCGAAACTAACCTCGACGAGCACCGCATGGTCAACATGCTTTGCGCTAGCGTGACCGCAGCCTAACACCCGCAGAGGGAATCTTTGTAAAAAGAGGCTATAAATGTCTATTCTGTGCATTTCATGATGTTCAGGTCACTTCTTCAAGGAATAAAATCTTACTGATTGTAGATTGTTTAAATAGGTCAGAGACAGAGCAGAGAAATGGATCACCTACCTAGCATGGCATTAGGTGATGTACAAAAGAAAAATATTGATTCTCATCCTCTTAAAGATGTCAGAAGTATAATGCGTGGTGCTAAGAACTGTATACAGCTATAGTGATAATATTATGAAGATGATGAATCCTATATGAGGTCTGGGATATATTCTTGATTGTAAGGGGGGGGGGGGGGGTACTGGGTGTGGTATCCTAATTGGTAAACCACCATAGATGGCACTCAAATTGTCCAGCAACCCAAAGGCTAATAATCACCCCAATATACAGTACCCTAATCCCTTTGTGGAATAATGATATGACCATGTAGCAAGCAGGAAAACTCACGAATCCGCTGCAGCGTCCATGTTGATCCCACCAGACCTCTGGGTGTGCCTCCATCCTTGGAGATGGGTGCAGATAGAAGAGAGAAATGGCAGAGCACAACCGGAATCATCCAAACAAAAGAATTTAGGAAAAAAGTGCGTTATCCATAAAAAGATTTAATAGCCATGGAAGGAAAAAAGGCAAGGCATTACCCTACCAAATGTTTCGTGCTACACAGAGCACTTTATCAAGGCATTGATATCTTAAAGATGTCAGAAAGCATCAAAATATGGAAGAGTATTAAATATGAATTAGTATATATGACTAATAGACACATTTGGATAAATGCATTCATAATAACAGATAATAATAAGCAATGTAAATTGTGCAGGGAGGTGAAGGGATGTGGAAATGTGTATAAGTGACTGAATAGTGATCATAATGAATCTATGTTATTTAAAATATAACACGTTATAACAAGGGATTTAAAAACTTAAGAACAATATTAGCTAAAATATGCAGTATATATAGCCAGGGTTCCCCTTGGCTGCCCCTTACCTCGGATGCAGCTGCGGCTGGCAGCGGAGGCTTTGGCAAGTGCCAGTAGCATACGGGGGAAGCTGTGGGAGCACTGTAGTATTTAGAGGGGAGAACGGGTTCCGGGGCTCCTCGGTGGGATGCTGGTAACGGCACCGCCTTTTTGAAAGTAGCACATGCGCAATGGTAGGCTCGCGAATGTGCGGCACAACAGTAGTTGCGGTGGCCATTACATGGAGGGCTCCGCAGGAACTACATGCCCCAAAATCCAATGGGGCTGCCGAACACGTGAGCACAGCAGCCAATAGGGTTCCAGGATTTCCCTGCTCGGAAATGGATACATTTGACGCGCTTGTAAGACCACACCAGTCGGAAGGGGAGCAGAGACAGAGCTGGTAGTGTGGGGGTGCGGAGAGAGGGGAACTGCCAGCAGGGGGGCACAGGGAAAAACTTTGCGCTCCCCTGCTCTACACGATGACCATGGGCATCTGGGAGTAGACAAGACCTTCGGCCTAATACGAGACCAGTTCTTCTGGCCTAGGATGAGAGAGTCGATAGAGCACCATTGCCACAGATGCTCACGGTGTATACAGCAGAAGACATTGCCTACCAGAGCAGCTCCAATGGCCCGTTTGAAGAGCTCGGTCCACTAGACCTCGTATGCATGGACTTCCTATGCATTGAACCAGATTTGAGGGGTATCAGGAATGTGCTTGTAATCATTGACCACTACCCCCGCTACACCCAAGCCTTCCCCACCAAAGACCAGAAGGCCATTATGGTGTCTAAAATCTTATGGGAACGGTACTTTGTACACTACGGGCTACCAAATCGTCTGCACTCGGATCAATGACGGGATTTTGAAAGCAAGCTCATTCGGGAGTTGTTGAAGCTACTAAATATTGACAAGTCCCAAAAGACTCCTTACCATCTGGAGGGAGATGCTCTGCCGGAGAGTTTCAACCGGACCCTCCTCGACATGCTCGGTACTCTAAAGGGTTCTCAGAAGACTGATTGGTGCAAACACGTGGAGTCCTTAGTGCACGCTTATAATTGCACCAGACACGAATCCACAGGAATCACTCCATATTTCCTAATGTTCGGGTGAGAGACACGGCTGCCTGTGGACATCTGTCTGAGGGTATCTACTGATGGGATAGGGAGGGGATTGGTAACCGTGGTCACAGCACTCCACACAACCAACGCTTGAAAAAGTAAAAAACTTTATTTAAATGCTACAGTGAGCATACAAGCACCACTCTGACGCGTTTCGTCTATAGAAAGACTTTTTCAAAGAGTGAATATCCCCACAAATATCGGAACTTATATAGGAACTGACGTGTGTCCTAGGTACCTCCCTAATTGGCAAGGACCTCCCTTTAAACTGATAATATTAAAGTCACACGTCATTCCCTTAAAGGAACCAGGTATTTAAACCCCACATATACTATTAAAAAAATGCATTAATTACACGGATTACATAAACTAGGATTAAAAACAAAGAATTAGTAATGCTCACTGATATATATAATCAAATAATACATGAACAACATAGAAACAGACTTATTATTACTTACAGAAAAAGAGAATGATGTGGAACCACTGTCTCTGATTACCAATTAATTGTATCATATAATTATACCATATGTACCACATATTATTGCACATATGTGCCAAGATTATAAAGTCTATAGTGTAGTATCCTACCAAATGCAATATAGCGGATACAATATATGCAAATAGAAGTCCATGCAAACATTAGTAGTCAGATGGTAATACATAATTATGACTATAATGGCAAAGTACACTCCGACACTCCCTCTACTGATGGGATACCCAACAAGATGCACTGTAAGTATGTATAATGGCTCCAAGAAAGCCTGCAGCGCACTTACCACCTAACAGAGAAAGCATCAGCCCATCTGAATGGCAATAAAAGAAGATCAGTATGACAGCCAATCGTGAAAACTGAACTCACCAGCCAGGAAATTAAGTAAAAATACTTTTATTGAACTACGTTAAAAGTGAAGACATCACCCACAAAAAAAGCTCCTCCTCCCACGCATTTCATGCCGTCAGTGAGGCACTGTGTGGATCCGGGAATCGATTTTCGGATGCAGCCAAGCACATTGCTTGGGGCAAACTCTGACTCTGAAAACGCTCTTACGACTCACTGCCAGGATTCCTGCTGCAGCATCTTCCAGACAAGGTAAACGGGCATGAAGGGGTTAATGTATACCTGCAATCATACATGTAGTATAAAGAGGGGTCCCTAGTATAAGGAGAGGTGCCCAGGTACCCTGAACCTGGTATAGGGGTTCAGGGGGTGCTCCAGCTAAGTGATAAAGCTGAGAGCGATTTCTTGTGTGAAAAAGTTTTAAAAAGTTATTTCTAAAGTGTGCAAAGAATGAGGCTAGTGAGTGTAGGCAATATATACTCTCACTCCATCCCTGACACCAGAATAGGGACTTATACATCTTTATCACATATATATCACACTATAAAGGACTGGACACAGTATATTTTATTAAAGAGTTCTATTTAATAGGTATATGTATGGATAACCTGTATATCAACTGTGGGATTTCCAAGTCATGGATATCCGAGAGACCAAATGGCTACCAAGCTTGGTGCTTTTGGGTCTGTGCGGAGTCCTGACTTGAAAGCCTCAGAGATGCCAAGGTGTTAGAACAGGAGGGGTACTGCAGTTCTGCTTGAGTACCCGCATCCTCGGCTAACACAGGGCTATCCGGCCACCATTTGCCAGATCCCAGACTCTGTGGAGCCTGGACAGCGGGTGGGCTCAGAATGCAAATAGGCAGAGGTGCCAGGTTGGCGCATGCCCCTTGATAGAATGAAAAAAGGTGCCCACCCAACTTTACAATACCGGCAAATTGGTGATTGGCTGGCAGGGAAATTCCCACGCTCTGATAGGCTGTAGAGGTTTGTGAATGGGACACGGAAACCCATAAGGAGCCTTGCAGCCAATGAGGAGGGCAGATTCCAAGCACCAAACCAAGAGGGGCAAATGCAAAGATGCTCTGTACTTAATAGACGCGAGCCGGCTTCAAAGATTTTGACTCAAGAATTCTTCTAAGTCTCACTTCTGAAGACCGTAGCGTCGCTTCTGGCATTGCATGCCGAAATCAGTTCCAGGACTTTCGTGAGTACCTACCGGTCATTGGAAATGGCTCCTACAGAGGTCATTTTGGTGAATTTTGTTTAAAGGATAGATTTATTTGTTAGCCCCATTCCAAGTAAGTGTGTTAACCCTGTAAATTGTGTTACATTGTGTGTATGTCTTTTCCTGAAATAAATTACAATTTATTTTACCTCCTTGATTTGCTCAATCAATGATCACGGTATAAAAAGGTGTTGATAAACCTGGTCTCCCGTGACAGCGCTGTCAACGGAACGAATCAGGTACACCCCAGGCTCCCTCCAGCCAGAGGATCAGGCCTCCTGTGAGGGGGCTACATATATACACACATATATATATACTGCACCGACACACTTTATTCGAGCAAATACCCAGTATGTACCTGGCAGATACCTGGAATGCGCCGCTCCTCACCTCTGACAAGCCCCGTTGCGTTTGCCTTCCCAGCCTGGGTTCATGCCTGGCTGACGGGCGGCTGATCTGTTAAATGATAATGATTAGGATTTAATAGGCTGCAATGCTTCGCGTGTCTACCAGATGGCATAAATTCATGAATTGTAATGCAGTATATATATATATACTGTGCAGTATTGCAGCCAGCGGGAATAAAATGCTTCAATCCCTGCCTTGAAAATACCTCAATGCACTCGGGCAGAAAACAGTCACAAACCTCAATACACCCGGGTATACCCGAATTCGTGGGACTAGCCGAGCTTGAATAAAGTGTGTCGCCAGTGTATATACACATATATATATATATACACAGGTGTATATACACAGGTGTGCCGACGAGTATTCTTAAACTTGCCTTGGAAAATCTGGGGCTATCACCAGCAAGACCTAGGTACATGCTGGATACATGCTGCAACATTTCAGTGACATTTCTGCAGAGACTAATGGCCCATCGGATTAGCACAGCAGGGGTTCCTGGCAGTCCCATTCAGTTTGAATGGGACTGCCAGGGACCCCCGCTGTTAATCCGATGGGCCATTAGTCTGTCTGCAGAAACTTCACTGAAATGTTGCTGCATGTACCCAACATGTACCCTGCATATACCTAGCATGTACTTAGGTCTTGTTGGTGATTGCCCCAGATTTGTTTTAGAATACTCGTCGGCACTATAGAAGAACAATAAAATAAAATACTTTATATATAAAAAGTCTTCGGTTCTATGTATTACCATTTTCTGTACAACCAAGTCTTTCTGAGGAGCTGCACAGTTATAAACTTTTTTCACTGTGAGTTTATCCCTGTTTAGTGATATCACTTGTGCTGATTTTTTCCCCCCTAAAAAATTGCCCTCTTCGACTGTGAAAAAAGAACAAAGAAAATGAGATGTAGTAAAATCCATACACCATTGTGTTTACCATGAAACGTTGAAAGTAAAATACTTTTATTTAACCTATGAAACATACTTTTCCAGTCCCAGCACTTTCCCAGAGTTTCCCATGCAACTCCCAGACTTTAGTTCACTTTCATCCTCGGAAGGTCTGGGCCTTTAACCTTTTCAGCACCAGAGTGTAACCAGACCTCTGGCACTTTGAACGATCACATGATGAGCCCAGGCTTCAGATGCTGGAAACAGAAGTGGAGGGGCACCACTTCGGTTTCAATTGGGCTAACTGCTCAGTCAGAGCGGTCAGCCCCTAGAGAACCAGCAAGTGCCCATGACATACCACGTTCTTTACATCAGTAGGACACTGTAAAGGTTAAAGGTCAGATGGCAGTGGAGTAATCTTTAGGGGACATGGTCACAGAGGAGTACTGCCAGCAAGAGAGCATGGTTACTATTTACTTTCCTAAATCTGTCTCAGCGTCTCCCCTGCTGAAATCCCTCTCCTGGCTTCCGATTAAATCGCGTATCTCACACTCAATTCTCCTCCTCACTTTTAAAGCTTTACATTCTTCTGCCCCTCATTACATCTCAGCCCTAATTTCTCGCTATGCACCATCACGACTCTTGCGTTCTTCTCAAGGATGTCTTCTTTCTACCCCCTTTGTATCTAAAGCTCTCTCCCGCCTTAAACCTTTCTCACTTTCTGCCCCACACCTCTGGAATGCCCTTCCCCTCAATACCCGACTAGCCCCCTCGCTATCCACCTTTAAGACCCACCTTAAGACACATCTGCTTAAAGAACCATATTAGTAGCACTGGATAATCATGGACACATGACACAAAGCTTGGCCCCCTGCAGACGCACTTACTAGTATTCCCTCCTACTGTCTCTGTACGTTCTCCCTACCTACCAATTAGATTGTAAGCTCCTGGGAGCAGGGACTCCTTCCTTAATGTTACTTTTAGAGTATGTCTGAAGCACTTATTCCCATGATCTGTTATTTATATTTGTTATTTATATGACATGTATTACTACTGTGAAGCGCTACTGTATGTACATTTTATGGCGCTATACAAATAAAGACATACATACATACATACTATACCTGTGACTGTTACAATATAATATAACATTTACATTCAATTCACATTCCACTTGCATCTTTCCCTGCTGTCAGCACCAATCTGGTGAGGTGAATACATCCCACTTGTGCTCTTGGTCGAGTCCCTTTAGCACCCTGTGTTTCATTCATTAAACATTGGGGGTTATGTATAAGGAAATGGTTCTGCGCTGAAGCATTTGCACAATATGTGCGGAGAGCGTTTATTGTTATAGAATTTGGTGCATTTGATCTTTAAAAAAAATATTTTACAAATGGCCATATAAAGATTACGGAAAATTCATGTTACTTTGATGGATATTTCTGTGCCACTGCATAATTGTGCAAGAAACACTTTATACACCAACTTGAAGGGGACGGAGGAATATAATGCATAAAACCTTCACCAATGCACACCATAGATTTCTTCATACTGTACATACTATTTCCATACCTTTGCCAAAATTCAAATGTAACTTCCCCCTAACCTCCGCCCACTTCCTCAATAAATCGCTAATATTTTTTGCTGCCCAAATCAGACATACAAGAAAATGGTGCACGAGAGAATAATAGCCAGCACAGACTGTCACAGGTATATTGCACTGCGATTTGTGAGGACAAAATAAGAACTTTGCTTTAATATTTAGGTGATGATGAAGACCCCATAGATTTTAAGTACTTTGTAGCAGGATTTTAACTTGGATAATGTTGTATTACAACAGTATATAAAACACATATAAAAGAGTATTTACAAAGAAAATATTACTGTGCTCTGGTATAAGTAAAATGCTGAATACACACATTTTTTATGACAATATTATTTCTAAATATATTTAGAGGCAACTTTTTTCTTTTTCCTTCTAGCCATCATATTGTGAGTTTGATATCAGTGGTAATGTGCTAGGATTGATTTTCAACCAAGGGATGATCTGGTAAGTATATCTGAACTTTTCTGAAGTGAGCACATGAAGATAATGGCCCACATTTAAAAACCATTGCTATTCAATAAGAAACCTTCCAACCCATTCAGGTGTGGAATAATACCACTAGTAAATATGTCCCAACATATAGCAGGTAATGTAATATTCTTTAAAATAGGTCAGTTTCTATGCTGTCCGTGAGTAAGCTAAAACCATGACAAAGAATTGAGGAATCAGCTGTGACTTTCCTTATCCTCAGTATCCTCAGTATCTACCTTCTCAACAAAAGCAGTTCTCAATTTGCGTGCATTGTGTTTGCTGCCAGCAAATAGAAAAGTATATATATATATATATATATATATATATATATATATATATTTTTTTTTTTAAACAGCGAGGCTTAGGGTTACTGTAGGCGAGTCAAACTCATGACAAATAAAAAGCAGCAAGTTCAAAAGCCCAGGTTGAATCTGAGAAGTATTGCATCTGGAAATCCAAAAGGGGAGAAGAGAGATGAGGTGGGAGGAGAGGAAGAGATTGGGAGAGAGGAAGAGATTGGGAGAGAGGAAGAGAGAGGGAGGGGGAGACGGAGGAAAGAGAGAGGGGGAGGAAGAGAGAGAGAGAGAGAGAGAAGGGGAGGAAGAGAGAAAGAGAGAGAGAGAAGGGGTAGGAAGAGAGAGAGAGGGGAGGAAGAGAGAGAGAGGGGGGGGAGGAAGCGAGGGAGGGGGGTAACAAGAGGGGGTGGGGAGAGGGAGAGAGAGATGGTGGGGAGATAGATAGAGGGTGTTGAGAGAGAGGGAGGAGAGAGAGGGGGAGAGAGATGGGGAGAAGAGATGGGGCGGGGGGAGAGAGAGAAAGAGAGGGGGAAAAGAGAGGGAGGAGAGGGGGATGGCGAGACATCAATTTAGTGGAGGGCCTATTGACAACTCCAAATAGCACCACGTTCACTCCAAGTGGAAAGATACCTGTAAACACACACTCCAGAGATGCCTGGATAATAAGCTAATTTGCATATTTAAAGGCACTGAAATACAGAAAATATGACTTATTTTTTGTTTTATCCTATCTTATATAACCTTTTCTATAGTCCACAGTTTACATATTTAGGTATGTCTTGATGTGGTTGAGTATGTCAACATTGCAACATTTTAGCTGTCCTTCTTTTGACCAACCCCACATTGCCCGTGTTAGGGAGTTATTAATTAAACTGTGATAGTGCTGATTGGGGCATGGAAACGGCTTTTTGAAATCAACGGGAGCCCCCTATGGCACTATTGCAGTTTAGTTAATAAACCTCTGGGGCCCTATACTATGAGAAGTGGATAACATGCAGTGAATGGAGCATTACATTTAGTTAAAGTAAATGAAGGTTGATGCATTGTCAACAATACAGGAGGGTTCGTCTCCAGCCAGGCCAGGAATGTACAATAATTATTACTTGTAAAGTGTTACTATTATCTCAGGAGGATTTACTAACACTGCATCTTTATTTAAGTTGGTAAATACAGAAATAATTCTGAGAAATATAATAATGATATATATATATATATATATATATATATATATATATATATATATATATATATATATATATACTGTATATAATATTTGAATATAGCTTGTATTAAATGTTTTATCTTTGTTTTTTGTATTTTTTGTAGGATGGGATCATTTTATGCTCCATGCCTCCCAGCTATTAATGTATTACGTCTTCATACCTCCATGTACTTGCAGTGCTGGGCAGTAATGTGCTGCAATGTTCCCCATGCAAGGGTGTTTAAAGCATCCCGGTCCAATAACTTCTACATGGCCATGCTGCTCTTTATACTCTTTCTAGCAATGTTGCCGGTCATCTATACCATCGTCTCCATTCCACCGTCTTTTGACTGCGGCCCATTCAGGTCCTAGATATCACAACTATTTCATTTATATTTTGTCTGTTATTTTAAGTACTTTGCATGAAAATGGTCTTTCTATCAAGTCTCCCACCTATTTGTGTTGTCCATGGACTGATAGACTTCAATGTAGACACACTCATTTAATTGAGACTTACTTATAACTGTATTGAATTTTGGATCCAGTACCCCACAAATGTAGCCCCTTTTGATTTCCTATTCCTTCACTGTAATTGTAAAGTTTTGTATGTAGTCATGCTAGGTGATAATGGTGAAAGGCAAGGTTGCAGACCAGTCTAAGGCATGTGAATGTGCTCACACGTGATATTTTTATTTGATATTTGATATATATATATATACAACTCAACCCCGTTATAACGCGATCCGTTACAACGCGAATCCGCTTATAACGCGATACAAACGTGGCTCCCAATTTTTGTATTTATGAATACTTTACAACACGATTATTGGTATCTTAAATACTTGATTGTACAATGCATACAATTTAATATTTTTTCTAACGCGATCCGCTTATACCGCAATGTGATTCTTTGGACCCCAAGCACAGCCTTATAAAGGGGTTGAGCTGTATATAGTAAAACAAATGTAGCACATTAGACAGATGATATTGCAACATTTTCCATTCATGTTTAATATTCAAAAGAGGCAGTTCAGCTTTCCGCCAGTCAAACCTTAATTGCAAGATGCAGACTCTCATCGCTACCTCTGATTTTGTTAGCCTTGTAGCATTTAAATGTTTTGGATGACATTGTATGTCATTATAGATTGTAACAGTCACGGTGTGATTTTCTACTACTGTAACATACATGTGTATTTTCCCATTAGTGGAAAACAGAGGATGTTTGAAGTAATACAGGAGACCTTACAGCATGACTTCCCAGCATGGTTCGCAAAAGTGTTTAGCTACGCCTCTAACCCAGGACTGATTCTTCCTTTCATCCTACTTATGGTGTAGGTATTTGTACTACAGCTTATAACCTGACCTAATTTTTTTTATCTTGAAGTTGAAATCTGTGCTGCTTGTTTGTTTGTTTTTTGGTAGGGGAGATGCTTAATTCATTTTCCATTACCTGCAGTATACTAGCAGTCCCTAGAAACGATTCCAAGATCCTGAACCTCCAGGGACTAGAGATGGGCGAAACGGCAAAATCCGTTTAGCTGCATTCACCGAGCTTTCCATTCAAAATTCGTTGGCGGATTGTTCCAGCTTCAATAAATGTGGATTAATCCAAAACCGCCATTGGATGCAATCTGCACGGATTCTGACAATCCAATCCATGGATTCCGCAATACGTTGGAGGATTCTATAAATACAATCTGCGGATTCCACAATCCATTGGAGGATTTTTACAAATCTGCCTACGGATTGCAGAAATCCGAGGATTGTACTCTTAGAATCCACCAGCGGATTGCGGAATTCACGGACTGGATTGTCAGTGATAAAAAAAAATCAGAAAAGACAAATCACCCTTTTTGAGACTTCGTCATGAAAATCCACGGACCAAAGGAACCGCCACCATCAACAGAGGATCCAGATCCATAAAACACATTTGCCCATCTCTACCAGGGACCCTCGGTTCCTAGGATATGAGTTTTTCTCCACAGGCAAAAATGTTTATCTGATGGACACAATATGGTCACCCAGCTCCAGCAGCCTATAGAAAGTTACTATGCCATTGGGCATAAAAAAAGATAAATATCTTGGAAACGGGGGATCACAGGACAGCTCCCAGGAACCTGTGAGTCAGGTACAGTTATAGCAAGACTTACTGTCCTCGGTGCCACGATTTTCACTGTTCCGGTGCACCTGCAGTGCGGCTACAGCTCTTGCGGTCCCCAAATATAGAAATCTGCCCAGGAGGATTAAGTCTGCAGGGGTCCATGCACGCGTACACACAGAGCCACTGGAGCCTGCCCCATAGAGGACTGGGGACCTGGCCAAAGATGAGCTGCACAACCGACTGCAACAGTGTCCCCATCTCTCCATCTGGATCCATGTCCCTGCAGCGCTGAAGGTAATAGATGAAGGGCTGTCTGTAATTCCTTCCCCCTGGATGACGTAGATGTCCAAATATGGGGCTCTACATCATGAAGTGTAATATGGCCACATTTGATCATCTACATCATTTAAGGGGCTGGACAGGACACATAACACTGTCCAGCCCCCTTGATGATGTAGATGATGAAATATGGTCCTATAGCCTCCCCTCCGCTGCGGTATCCCATTCAAAAGCATGGACCCCCACATCGTTAATCCTTCTGGGTCACAAAACTGTGACCGAAGTCGGATCCTGTTTTTTCACATTTTTTTCCACGCCCATAAGGACAATAAGTCATGCTATATCTATACAGTAAAGTAAGAAAACAAAACAGGAGGTGCTTTGCATGGCATTAAAATGAACTACTGTAATGTAAATAATACATTCAGCATTGTCACGGGAGACCAGTACTTTTAACACTTTCTTTACCTTCTGGGATCAATTCACAAGGCAGGACAAGGTAGTGGAATAAAATGGGATTTATTCTGGTAAAACCAGCATACATACAATGAAACACAAAATACTGTAAATACACACTTAACTAGAGGTCTAGGGGGGGGGGGGGAGTCTCTAGCCTCACTAGGTGCAGGGCGCCTGCTTCAGAAGTCTTACCCTGTCCGCTCCATGTCCAGGAACACCACAGTACTCTTTTAGGGACAGAAACCTGGCTTTCCCTGCTGTCCGCGACTTCGATGACATTTATAACTTGGCTGCGATCTGAGAACTTGTCTTTAGCTAAGCTAGACTTCTCCGGCAACTCCATGCTGGGTGCTTTGCTATTCCGAGCAACTTGTTAATTACTAGGTAAATGGGAAAAAAGAAAATGTGCATATAGCGCTAATGCAATAATTAATAATTAGTGTAACTTAGACACTAAAGGTAAATACCAACAAATCTTATATCTATAAGATAGGCTGCCAGGAAAAAATGACCAATCAGATCAAACATAGCACAGAAAACAAAAGATAATCCGGTGCCTAAAATAAGTCCAAAGAGCAGATAAATAAATCTGACCATATAAAATGTCCAGTCCTTTTGACCTGCGGCCCTTCAGATGTATCTTGAAGGTTGTCTCACAATATGTGGAGATAAAAACAAAAACGATCATAGTGTGTTTCTGTATAACTGTGGATAAGACAATACATACAATAACAAATAAGACAAACATTAACAACCAAACAAACTAACTAATGCTAACAAAAAACTAGACAACACCTAATGATGAGCTAAAAAACTAATTTAATTATAATATAAAAGTAATAAACAAGTGTCTCATACACAGGGAGTTGTGACTTGAACAATCTGCTCCAGTAAGGGAAAAATTAGAATCCTACTTACAACAAGCAGGATTCAGAAAGGCGTTGTGGATAGTCTCTATCCTAATTGGCAGATCTCAAAGCAGGATGTCTGTGATGTCTCCCCAAAATGTTGGTACTACCATCGCATGTACCGCCACTCTGCTACACTGAGGATTCACCAGGTCTTAAAGTTGGTCCTGTTCCAGTACTAGTGATGAGTCTCCTTTTCATTGCCTCTGTCTTCATGCTGCATATCTGGGGCAAATATACCCGATCATAGAGCAATCTACTCTATTCTCTGAATTTGAACATGTTCATATCGGACCAAACATTTTGGACATTTATATATATTTATATATAGAGGTCTCACCACCTAGGCAGAGCCTCACTCACACGATCGCCGTGTATACAAAGTCCCATACACTGTCCTTGTGGACTTCCCAGTCTGAGCGCGCGAACGCAGAAGTAATTCTTACTCTCCGTGATTCTGGGAGTTCTGACTGAACTGCAGTGGACTGAGCAGAACAGTGCTGTGCCGAGCAGAGAATTAGAATTACTTCTGCGTTTGCGCGCGCAGCCTGGGAAGTCCACTAGGTAAATGGATCAAACCTTTGCACAAGTTTGCAAATGTTTCATATTTGCCATATTGTGGACATTACAGCTACGTTAATTTGCATGTTTGTGAGAAATCTTGATAACCTGGTGTGTCTTACGGCCTGAGCTTGCAGCACATTCTCTAGCTTTATAAACAGTTAAATATGGTCCTGCAAATGTAGTACAATTGTAATATATTTTTGTAATGCCTAGTAAAATGAGCTGGACAGATACTATCCATAAAGTTTAAAGCATATTCTTTATAGTTAGTATTGATCAGCAAATGCCCACTCTTTAATTTGGTATTTCGATCAGTTTCAATACTTTTAAATTGATATACAAACTGTAATTTAGTTATTCTTTTTGAAAATACATCTGATGTAAACTCCTAAAAAGAAGCTCTGACCAATCTTTCCTTTTACCAGCTATTAACATGCATGTTAATAATGCAGCAGTTGTACAGTATGTGAATGGTAGTAATTGATATTGGGAATAATATTCGTTTTCTTATTTGCCTGTTTTTTAGTATGAGTATCTACTACCTTAATGCCACATCAAAAGCCTACCTGGCATCAAATCTGGAACTGAAAAAGAAACTGCAGAGTGTGAGTATACACAAGTGATCACAGACAGTGTAATTTGGGGAGTATTAATGCTAAATACTTCATGGTGATCTTCTCTGTCAACTAGCAAGCTGAAGAAAATAAAAAAAGAAGCAAAAAAGCGTCAGAAAAAGTAGTCGAGGTACCAGATGAATCCTCTGTGCCTGCCACCAAACCAAAGGAAGCAAGCAAAGATAATTCCCAAGGTAAGCCTACAGACCTTCAAATTATACTGTACCTTTAAGAACAATCTCAGTAATTATTTTTTGTATTTAATAAGTATTTACTCATCTCGTGTGCAAGGTTCCGTTCAAGTTTTTTATTATCTGTAGAATAAACAAGGGTGATTCAAGTAAAAATAAGAGTGAGATTTCAAAACGTTTTAGTAGCTTGCCCATGGCATCTATAAAATGTAGTTGTGCCAATGCAGTGCACCGTTTTACAGACACATTATTTACACAATAGACCAGCAGTCCAGGTGGTCTTATTTCTCTAGGGATCAATTTGTTTAATTAGTAATCTTTTTCTTTGCATAAAATAACAAACCTTTCTGGTTAACAATGTGCCAAATAAAGGATACTATATATATATTTTTTTTACATTTGACACAAAAGCAAGCAGACAATGGAGTAATGCATCATAATCAAATTTCTATTTAAACAACGCCACTGCTTTATTAAAAGGATTAACTTAAAACAAAATGCTAGGCTACCCTGCCCAAATTTAACCCCCTCATTGCCAGCAGCTAACACACAAACAAGGAGGGTAATGGAGGGAGAGGTAGGCCCGATTGCCATGAGGCCTCTGCCCAAGCGCATGGGCTGACTTTATTTACATTTACATATCACCCCCAATTGCTTTCAATTAAAATAATTTTATTTAATACATATGTTTTTAGCACTGGTTTCGCCTTAGTTGTGCAGCTTGGAGACTTTAGTTAAAACATTACACTGTTTCCCATGAATAACATTTTACTTCCATGGGATTCTTGAGCTAAGTAACTAGTAAACTGTAACCTCCCAGACAGGGCCGCAGACAGGTGTCCCGGGGCCCGGGACTACAGTTCTGACCATCCCGCCTATACAACCCCCCCCTCACCTCCACAAATATATACAAACCCCCAATACATATATAAAACAATACATATAAAAAAAAATACATATTATAAAAAAAAAATACATATTATAAAAAAAAAATATATACATAAAAAAAAATACATATATAAAAAAAAATACATATATAAAAAAACAATACATATATAAAAAAACAATACATATATAAAAAAAAAACAAATACACGTCGGAGAAGGTAAGAGCCAAGGCCCCGCACATGCCCCTGCACCGAGCCCTGCAAACATTCCAGCCCTGACTGGGATACATGAGCCAGAAGGGTGAATGTTGTTTGTTAGATACTGGATAATATTAGCATTGCTTGGTAAAATCAAAAAGGAGGAGTTAAAAGATTTATCTTCCTATCTGTATGTAGCCCTTTTTGTGACTGCCTGCATTAAGGAACTACGGGTGTTGCATATACCTGTGGCTTCAGGAGCTCTGAGCCTCAGCTATGTGGGAGCCTGGGGTCGTACCCTTACTTATCGAGGTGCAGTGCCTCCACTTGCCCAGGATCCCCATGATAGAGAATATACCCTAAGCAAGAACATAACAACCGTATTGTGCAACAGCAACCTTTTATGTATTTTGCATAATGAACAGACTAACTGCAGAGTATATATATATTAACGTTACACACACACAGTGGCTCGGCCACACCTTATCAGGGATAATGTTCTGTACACACAGGTGGCTCTGCCACTCTCTCTCCCTAGGAGTATGTCCTGTAACCAGTATCTGTATTGTACCATATGGTATCACACTGATGCCCCAATTAGTTAGTGGGAGGCGGGATCAGCGCCTGTTGACCGGTGTAGGTGCACTTGTAGACAATGATACCTTCCGGTCACTGCGGTGACCGTCACACTCCACATAGGGTCCTTAGCGTTGTTCCAGCCTTTCGCCGACACTCCGTTATGTTGCGCCGTCTGTATCCAATCCAAGATGGCGACCGCAGCTCCGCAGCTCAAACCGCACTAAAGGGAAACGTCCCTAACAGCTATGGCCGTCCCTACAAAACGGCACCCTACGATGACAGGGGAATGCTCCTCGGGCCTGGGGAATGTCTCTCACCTAAGCGGGAAGGTCACTGACCCTCCGCTCACGCACACGAGGTTCCGCCAACCTCCTCCTTCACCTCCCTCTCGTGTCTGACCCACCGCCCACACGCATCCGGTTCCTCTATCCAGAGTCTCACACCTAATTGGTCCTCAGCCTCAGCTGACTCTCTCACAGTTCAGAGTTCAGAGTCTCTACAGATTGGTTGCTCTTCGCGCGCTTCTCTCGCGCATGCGCAGCCTAACTTGTACACAGTGACCTTGCTGGCAAAAGGACAATATGGCGCTTCCTTTGTAAATAACAGCACGGAACCTTTATATATATGCACATCCTTACATTCTCCCCTCTCCAGAATCCAACGTCCCCGCTGGTCTATCTAAACCACATATATATAACTATTTACACGACCCTCTCTTTCCTAGATTAGGTTACACATTTCGTTAAACAGTACCATCACAGATTGCATCCTATGCCGAGCCCACTGCTGAGCCTCATAATGGGGTGCCCCAAATTGATCATATGCCATCCTCATGGGAGGCTGACTGGTTCTTTGACTTCGCCGAGGTTGATTCTCCTCTGCTTCCTCTGCAGAATATCCAGTCTCAACTGGTATTTCCATCTCTACCCTTGAGGGGTTTTCAGCATTAGTACAGTCTCTTTGGGGTGTGAAACAGGGACTTTGTGGATCTAGGGACTGACTCACTGGAGTCAAATGGTCAATGTTCGGGCCAAGAGGCTCTTTACCCGTGGCTCCTTCGGGAGATGCTCCCACGGCCGGAAGGCCCCTTTGAGAGGTTCCTTCCATCGGATCCTCAGAGGTGGCAATTTTTACAGTCTCTGGGCCATCCTCTGTGTGTTCAACTTCTCCATCTATGGGCGTGGCTGGAACTTCCAATTCGTCAGTCCCTACTTGAGGTATGGGAAGTAGATGATTCCTATGCCACACTTTTACGCGGCCTTCGGCATCCTTGATCCGGTACACAGGAAGGCCAGGCATCTGTGACTCCACCTCATACACACCTTCCCGCCACCGGTCCGCCAATTTATGCTTCCCAGGAACACCTAAGTTGCGTAAGAGGACCGCATCTCCGGGGTGAATTTCCTTGTGACGTACTTTGTGATCGTAGCGCCTTTTATTTCCCGCATTCAATTGCACTGTCGTCCGTTCAGCCAATTTATAGGCCAGCTGTAAACTGTCCCTTAGTCGCTGTACATATCGAAAATGCGTTCTATTGGATACCCCATCGGTAGATATCCGCAGACGCACATCCACCGGTAACCGGGCTTCTCTGCCGAACATCAAAAAATACGGGGTATATCCGGTGGACTCATGTCGGGTACAATTATACGCATGTACCAAGGCTTCGACGTGTTTACTCCACTCCGTCTTTTGCGGGCTCGTCAAGGTTCCTAACATATCTAACAGAGTGCGATTGAACCGTTCAGGCAAAGCATCCCCTTCGGGGTGGTACGGGGTAGTACGCGATTTGGCAATGTTCAGTAGTGCGAGTAACTCCCGTATCAATGCACTCTCGAAATCCCTGCCCTGATCAGAGTGAAGACGATTGGGTAACCCATAGTGAATGAAATATTTCTCCCACAGTACTCGGGCCACCGTTACGGCCTTCTGGTCTTTCGTAGGGAACGCTTGGGCGTACCTAGTGTAGTGGTCAGTGATCACGAGAACATTACTAACGCCCCGACTGTCGGGCTCGATACAGAGAAAATCCATACACACCAAGTCCATGGGGCCCGAGCTTTTCAAGTGTGCCATGGGGGCCGCCCTGGTGGGCAGTGTCTTTCTTTGCAAACAACGATTACACCTCCGACAATGTCGCTCCACGGACTCCCTCATTCTAGGCCAATAGAACCTATCCTGTAGTAGCCCAAATGTCTTGCCAATGCCCAGGTGGCCATGGTCATCGTGAAGGGCCCGGAGGACTAGGGTTCTCAAGCGTTCCGGCAAAAACAGCTGGCGCCGATCGGGATGATTATGATAGGGTATTACCCGATATAACAAACAATTGTCCATTTCGAACTTCCCAAACTCATTTGACAGGAGTTTCACCAAGTCTTTGGGGGCTCGCTTCAGTATAGAAGGGTTATCTTGTTGTACCGCTTGACGGGCTAGCTCCACTATGGGCTCTTGAGTTTGATAATGCACTAGATCCCTCCACGAGATGATATTATCTTCAGTGATGTTCATCCCTTCTCGTCCTTGATAGGCCCGAGGAATAGCCCGCGACTGACATCCCAACGAGTCAACAACCCGTAATTCCGAGAATGCTACTTGGTTGTCGACTACCGCAGCCACGGAGCAGAGGGCACGAATCCCGGGACCCGGTATCTCTTCCCAGACTTCCTCATCAGGGGTGGATTGGCCAGGTCGACGAGACAGGGCGTCGGCACCTATGTTGGTGGGTCCGGGTTTATATTTAAGGTTGAACCTGTAGTTGGCTAGAGCAGCTAACCAACGGTGTCCCGTGGCATCTAATTTGGCAGATGTATTTATATATGTCATGGGATTGTTGTCCGTACGTACTTCGAACTGTACCCCATACAGGTAGTCATGCAGCTTGTCTACCACAGCCCATTTTAGCGCCAAGAATTCCAGTTTATGGACCGGGTAGTTCTGTTCGCTAGGGGTCAAGCTTCGGCTCGCATAGGCCACCGGACGTAGCCCGGTCTCATACTTCTGATGCAAGACCGCTCCTAAGCCACTAAGGCTAGCATCGACATGTAGGACATATTCTCGTTCTGGGTCCGCATAGGCCAAGACGGGAGCCTGAGTGAGGCTGGCCTTTAAGTTCATGAAGGCCTGTTCACATTCCGGGGTCCATGTCTCCCCAAAGGGCGTCTGTGCCGTGATTCCCTTCCTCTCGGTTTCTCCCGGATATACTTTTAGAAGATCGTTCAATCGCTTGGCCTTGCTAGAATAGCCCTCAACGAACCGGCGATAGTAGCCACAAAATCCCAAGAAGGACCGCAACTCTTGGACATTATGAGGTCTAGGCCAATTCACCACCGCCTCTATCTTCCCTGGATCGGTGGATACTCCATCAGCCGATACAATATGACCCACATACGTCACGGAGGATCGACAGAACTTGCATTTGTCCAGAGACAGTTTTAGACCCTCCCCCTGAAGTCTATCCAGCACCTTCATCAGCCTCTCGGAGTGCTCCTCTAGAGTCCGCCCGAACACGATAATGTCGTCCAGGTACACCAAGCATTCTCGCGGGTTCAGGTCTCCGAGGGTTTTTTCCATTAATCTCTGGAACGTGGCCGGGGCCCCGCAGATCCCTTGTGGAATGCGGGTAAATTGGTAAAACCCTAATGGACAGATGAAGGCCGTTTTTTCTTGGTCTTCCTGGCCCATGGGTACTTGGTAGTACCCGGACCTGAGATCGAGCACACTGAACCATTTACTTCCCGTCAGAGCGTTCAGGAGATCCTCGATTCGGGAGAGTGTATACTGATCGGGGATAGTACGGGTATTCAGAGTTCTGTAATCCACACAGAGACGGACCGTCCCGTTCTTCTTGCGGACTACCACGATGGGTGAGGCGTAAGGGCTCCGAGATTCCTGCACGATGCCAGCCGTTTCCATCTCGGCGAGTAATCTCCTCACTTCTTCAACATCCCTGGGGGCAAGCCGGCGGGAGCGCTCCCGGAAGGGGGTAGCGTCGCTCATTCGGATGGTATGGTGGGCACTGCGACTGCACCCCACATCCATATCACTAGTGGAGAACACACTCCTTCGGTCGTGTAGCTCGTTCTGCAGTCTCTCCCTCCATTCATCCGGGAGTGGCGAATCACCGAAGTCAAATTCCAACACTGAATCAGAGGTAGTAGGGGAGCACCTAGATTGTCTCGTCGGGACCCTCTCCTCGGGAGTCACGGGGTATATTCTTCCCAGCGTCTGCCGCCGGTCAATAGTCATGGGATACGGGGATATATTCTGCACGTACACCCAGGTGCGACTCGGAATCTTCCCGGGCCATTTCTTTACGGAGGCCAGTACTTTGTAGCCCAACCGTTGTTCGTCTTGGGCCACACTTTCCACGGTGAAGAGTTGATCCTCCGACCGTCGTCGGGGGTAGTGACAAGCAGCGACCATCATTCGTCCTTCCCCCGGGGGAATTTGAGTCAGCCCCCATTCTTGGCTGTAAAGGACGCCATACTCCTCTTCAGTCGCAATTTTACCGCAGACCTCTTGGAGGGCGGGGCAGGCCGCTAGGGCCAGCAGCGGGGCTTCTCCCGCTTCCTGCAAAAACTGGCGGAATACCGCGCGCACAATGTCAGCGTTGGTCCCTAAGATGATTGGGGCGCTGGGGTGGTCCTGAGGTTCAGGGCACACTAAGGCCTCCACTTCCATGGGGTGATGTTTACCCGTGTTCAGCTGGAGAATATCTAACTGCACCTTTACTACTCCGTCTATGGGGTAATCCTCATGACTCAATCCCCGTAGTCGCAAGGCATCCGCAGATAGTAACGGCAATTGGTGTAGGTGTTGGTCGTAGAAGGGCCGGTATACGATGTTCACTTGGGAGCCCGTATCCAACAATGCGGCGGCGTAGATGCCCTCGATAACTACCCGAATAATGGAGGCGGGGCCAATTCGGTGGCTCTGAGAGGGCGGTGATGCCTTTTCATCCTCCAGAGTTTGGCACGGCATTGACTGCGCCGGTCGGGACGACGTCTTGCGCGAGGCGGGGCAGCGGGCCCGTAAATGTCCCATCTTTCCACATGCGTAGCACTGCATTTGGCTGAGGTAATCCTCACCTCTCCTGGTTGGTGAACTTCGCCCGGTCGGGGGACGAGATCTGGGTGTCACTGGGGGGATGACATCCTCGGGGTCGGGATCCCCAGATTCGGGCACGTCAGGCTTGGGTTCCACTTTCTTGACTTCCTTACTCCCGGGCTGTGGCTTCTTCCCGGTGGCCAGGTCACGCCCTAACAACACCGTCTCGTGCGCTTGGACCCGATCCATTAGGTCGTGAAACGACAAGGCTTGTCCGGGCGTTAGGCAGCTACTGACCCGCACCGACACGGGGTGTAGGGGTAGGTGCCCCCTCAACAGCTGAGTGGTGCGTAGTCCGTTGGCTTGTATCCTCGGCAACACGCCTTTCCTCACCAGATTCCAAAGGTCCAGGTGTAGTCGCCTGAGAAAATCGGACACCATTTCCCCTTCCTTCTGCCGCATCAGCTTCCATATTGTCATCTCGGTAGTAGTGCACCATGTGGTACGCGGGGGGCCGTAAGCATTCAACGATGCGCTGTCTGCGGACCGCGTCCGTGCAGGTCCATTCAGGCAGTACCTGTTCGGTATGATCCAACCAGTCCTCTATCCCTACTTCCCCTTGGGGCGTGGGTTTCTCACCGGAGAAGGCCTTTAACTTCCTGTACTGGAGCGACTGGGTGGTGTTGTGGAGAGCGGCGGCTATGGCGGGAATAGAGGTGTCTCCCGGTAAGCTATCCCCGACTGCGGGGTAAGTGTCCAATCTTGATAAGCTAAGTCGGTTGAGGCCAGACCGCAGGCCGGACGGGGTGGGTGAGGAGCCTAGGTTCAGGGCTGCCGGCCAGCGAGGGTGCAGGCCACGGTCAGGGGAGTGGTCGGGGCCTCCGGTCGCGGCACCTACGGCGGGTGTATACTCTCTCTGTGGGGTGGAGGTGGCCAGGGGCGCAGGGGTGTCCGCCTGGACTATGGGGCAGCGCACCCCCGGGGCCTCGGGCAGCAGCAGTATACGGGGTAATGCCTCGGGGCATATATCTTGTTCAGTGGCATACAAGATCCGGCGCCAGGCCTGGTCGCGGTCATAAAAATGGTCTTGTACTTGGGCATTGTCCAGGAGCGGAAGCTTTCGGACCTGCTCGGTCACTGTGCCTAACGAGATCGTGGCGGGGACATGGCCCAGCGCGAAAGCACGGTTCAGGGGAATCCCGCGCCACTGGGCCCACTTGCGCACCTCGAGCGCCGAGGGCACCGACATGATGTGGGTTGGTTGCACAATAGAGACAAAAAAAAATGTGGGGGCACCCCAGGTCTAAGATCTCAGCAGCGCCTCCAAATGTAGCCCTTTTTGTGACTGCCTGCATTAAGGAACTACGGGTGTTGCATATACCTGTGGCTTCAGGAGCTCTGAGCCTCTGCTATGTGGGAGCCTGGGGTCGTACCCTTACTTATCGCGGTGCAGCGCCTCCACTTGCCCAGGATCCCCATGATAGAGAATATACCCTAAGCAAGAACATAACAACCGTATTGTGCAACAGCAACCTTTTATGTATTTTGCATAATGAACAGACTAACTGCAGAGTATATATATATTAACGTTACACACACACAGTGGCTCGGCCACACCTTATCAGGGATAATGTTCTGTACACACAGGTGGCTCTGCCACTCTCTCTCCCTAGGAGTATGTCCTGTAATCAGTATCTGTATTGTACCATATGGTATCACACTGATGCCCCAATTAGTTAGTGGGAGGCGGGATCAGCGCCTGTTGACCGGTGTAGGTGCACTTGTAGACAATGATACCTTCCGGTCACTGCGGTGACCGTCACACTCCACATAGGGTCCTTAGCGTTGTTCCAGCCTTTCGCCGACACTCCATTATGTTGCGCCGTCTGTATCCAATCCAAGATGGCGACCGCAGCTCCGCAGCTCAAACCGCACTAAAGGGAAACGTCCCTTACAGCTATGGCCGTCCCTACAAAACGGCACCCTACGATGACAGGGGAATGCTCCTCGGGCCTGGGGAATGTCTCTCACCTAAGCGGGAAGGTCACTGACCCTCCGCTCACGCACACGAGGTTCCGCCAACCTCCTCCTTCACCTCCCTCTCGTGTCTGACCCACCGCCCACACGCATCCGGTTCCTCTATCCAGAGTCTCACACCTAATTGGTCCTCAGCCTCACCTGACTCTCTCACAGTTCAGAGTTCAGAGTTCAGAGTCTCTACAGATTGGTTGCCCTTCGCGCGCTTCTCTCGCGCATGCGCAGCCTAACTTTTACACAGTGACCTTGCTGGCAAAAGGACAATATGGCGCTTCCTTTGTAAATAACAGCGCGGAACCTTTATATATATGCACATCCTTACATGTAACTGTTGTAATTACAACGGAGTCCTGTGAGAAATCATTATTAAACATTATCTTCCACTAGTCATTTTAGCTTTTGACATAATACTGTACTACTTCACAAATGTTCTGGGTATTAAAATGTGTGAACATTTCTTTCATATTTCCGAACAGAGGGTCTTCAGAAACAAATAAATTCCATTATCACCTTTTCTGTAAAAATAACAGCTGTACAATTATAAAATCATTGAAGTGTGCTTGAGTACTTACAGTATCGCATGTGATTACTTTAAGTATCTTTTTTTTATAGATTTGATGTTTTATTTAAGCTCGCTAACTGCATTTTTCTACTACCGTAACCTGTATTGCTTTAAATTATTCAGTATTACTTTGTTTAGTAATTTGCTGATTTGGTCAAATAAGAACCTCTTATCTTACAGCAATATAATGAATAGAGTGCTTCATTTAATTCTGCAGTCCAATAATAACTGCTATAAAGAAATTATGTTATTTTATTTTTTATGTTTTGTTTATTCAAATGTAGATAATAGGAAAGAAGGAAGAAGTCAGGCAAGTAAAAAAGCAACTTCTAGAAACGAAAACAGCTCCACAGACCCTGGGTCAACCAGTGGTGGACGAAAGAATCTTGACATCCCTCCACGTATCGCTGTGACCCGCCCACCAGGACCAAGGGGACCACCTGGACATCTACCTGTGCAAGGATCTCCTAGAACTCCAGTTGTCCAAAGAGGCTAGCAATATACAAAGCATAAGGAGTAATTTATGACATTAGATAACATGTTGTCTTGCTGTCGTTACCAAAAAACATTGACAGCTCTGCTACAGTAGAGGCTTGTTTAAAAGAAGGCTACATTGTCTGCAAAATGTATGGGCATTAGTTTAATAAAAAAGAAAATTCTTTTAAACCATTACACTTTTAGATGTGAAGAATGGTGAAAGAGTGGATAGAGAGGGGGGAGAGAGAGGGGGAACAGAGAGAAGAGGGCGAGAGCAGGATGCGGGAGTGAGGGAGAGAGGGTGGTGGAACTAGAGAGACATGGAGAGACACCTATGCACAAAAAGGAGCACACCTGAGATATATTGGATATATAATAATTTAAGTGTGCAATGGATATGCAAATAGTTTAAATTGGCATATATCCCAGGTACCTCAGGTGTGCTTCTTTTTGTGCACGTGTCTCTCTACATGTTGTATGAAGATGTGTTTTGGGGGTATATATGTAACTTGGGAACAGTAATTGTGGATTCCATTGACTATGAACATCAGTGGCTGTTCTGTAAAGTATATAGTACCAACATGAGAGAGCATTTTATTTAGAGTCCCAAGTGCTACTGTATACACTTATCTTCAAACAATACGTGGAGAGACAACAACTGTATTCACAAAAAATGTGTACACCTGGGAAATATGCTAATAGGAATTCTTAGCATATAAGATTAACATATTTTATAGGTATCTCCGGGTTGCACATTTTTCAGGGTCTGGAACTTCTGGGTGAATCAAATTGCAGTGCGGATGGAGGTCGCCGGTGGAATTGCATACAGCTGTTTGAATTATTTTTACAACATCTCCACATTCGAATATTCATCCTCAAATAAAATATTGTCTAAAACTCAGCAAATAAATTACGGGTTGCCCATCTCCACTCGTAAAGTAGACTGAGGTAAAAAGATAATTTTCTATCAGTCATAAAATTATTAATATCCATTAATTAAAATGCTACTCTAAGGGAAAGTGCGATGAACATGAACAATGACAATTATGAGAAAGTACGTGGTATTTCACTCCCAAATTTGAACTTCAACAATTTCCTTATCCGTGGCTGCACACACAAGGGTATGGCAAACAGTAATAAGTTAAGGGAGGGTTAAATTACTGCCATCTAAGACTTCAATATTCGACCTAAAATGTTTAATTAAAGTATGAAAAGTAACCCATGTAGCTGCTTTACAAATTTCAGAAACGGAAAAATATGCCTTCGCTTCCCAAGTTGCTGCACACTGCCCTGGTAGAATGAGCCCTAATACTCTGCGGACTGACTCTCCCATAGATAAATACGCCAAACAAATTGTTTCATTCAATCACTTGGAAATGATAGATTTTGAAGCTGTCACACCCGTCCTATATCCTAAGTAGAGATACATAATGTGACCTCATGCATGATTGGGATCAATGCAGGTACAAAATCCAAAAACCTAACTAAAACTAAGGAGGGAAACTCTTCTTTCTTATTTGAAGGTTTTTTTATTTAAGAGACGATAAAAATATATTTTCATTAAAATGGCAATACGAGGATATTTTTGGTCTGAGGTACTGTATTTAAGACTTCTTTGTTCTCAATAAAAACAATATACAGATTTTGGCACATAGATCTTCAATTTTCTGAACCTTCTAACAGCAATGAATGCCCCTAACACAATGTCCTATATGTAGAATATTGTATAAAGTATCTGAGAGTGGCTCAAATGGTTGTTTGCTTAAAGCCTTCAAAACTAAATTAATGTAAAATTGTAGGAATTATTGTTTATTATGCATGCATTTGACATAAACCTACGGGATCATATATTTTCTATAGCGCTGAAGATCCTCCTTACTAAAGAATGACATGCAAAGTTGTTCTTCTCTATAGAGACCTATCACGGTAATTTGTGTCTTCTGAGAAGATGGGTTTAAACCTTGGTCGAAGCATTTCTGTTAAAAAATGAATAATGTGTACAATGGATGAATCCAATCTGGATGTTGCTGAACATCACTCCATAATTTCATATATATTCTCTATCTTCTTTCATGATTTTAATAGTTTACTTTTAATGCACACAGTGTAGTGACCGAATGAGAGAGACCACGGTTTTCGAGTTTCTACAACGAAAGAGAAATGCTTTCAGTTGCAACTCCAACAGCAAAATTATGGCCAGAAGAGAATTATTGCAATTAACTTTGCTCTGTCTTATTTTATCTTTTTGAGCACTCTGAAAACCATTTTACAACCATTTGTCTTGAACATCCAAAAAACAAAAAAAGTATCATTTGAAATTGTTCCTGTTTGTCATCAGATCCACTTGAGGAAGGCCTAATTTTTGGACTAAGTGCTGGAATACCTAAGAATGAAGGATGCATTCTCCTGGAACAATGGAATGACGTCTGCGATAATCTGCAGTGGCATCACATTTTCCTTGAATGTGCACCGCTGAAATAATTAGAAAATTCTCCTCCACACAAATAAAAAAACCTTCCTGACTTCTAGTTTTGTTGTGTTGTCCAGTGGCCCTAAAATGAAACTATTGCTAAATAGGTCCTGTAATAGGGACTTATCCCTGTTTAAATAAAGCAGCCTCAGAGCTCTGAGAATCCAGCAGAGACGAAAAAGTCTACAGAGACGCCTGTGAGAGCTACGAACTCTGCAAGCAAAGTATTCCCACCTGTAGGACTACCCGCTGGGGTTCTAGCGAATTCAGTGATAACAGCTGCAATAGCGCCTCCCGAGTTCAGGAAGAAAAATACACCTGATACCACCAAAATGGAGGACAAGATGTTGTGTTCCTGTAATAAACCCAACCCCACAGAAGAGTGGTCCTTACGGTCCTATGAGGATATGGCCACGGATAAAGATTTCTCTTATGGGGAACCCGAACCGAGTCACACCCACAAACACCCCAAGAATGGTGGAGGTGCCTGAACTCAGTACGCACCGAAAAGTCCGCTCTCTGTGATAACGAATGTGATAGGCAGGAGCAAGAGCGGGAGCAGCAGATCACTGAATATCTACGTCAGCTAACAAAGCTGCAAGAAAAGCCTGGCAGATACAGTGAAACTGCTGACGTTTCAAATAAAAACGGAGACCCCAGTATCCCTGATGGGACGGAGTTGTCAAAAAAACAAAAAGGTGGAAAAAGAAAAGCGGTTCTTCACTTAACATGGAAGGAACAGAAACGTCTGCAGATCCTGTGGAGAAAAAGGAGGTCCGAGATGCCCTGCAGCCTAGAGAAAATGGAGGATTCATCACACGGATGACAGAATATCCAGAGGGCCCAAGGCAGAAGTCATGTAACACAAAGAAGTGTCTGTTCAATGCCAACAGTGTGGAACCCTCAACCAACCATACCAGGGAAGCGGAGCCGGAACCAGTGAGTGACGATCCCTTGACCAGCCCTGAAGATGCACTGCAATCTGCCAGGCATAACTGTGATCTGCTCCATGAAGAATTGAAAACAGAGAGATAAAATAATGCTGAGCTACAGAAGACTGTGCTCACAATTTACTCTGCGGCCAAGACTGAATTGGAGGATTTAAGAACGGATCGAGATACTGCGAACACTACTATTATCACCATGGATGAATAGCAGAGCAAGCCTGACCAAATGATTGCTAATCTGAAACAAAAGAATGAGGAGGCACTGAAAGAGATTACAGTCTTTCAGCAAGAGGTTCGAAATTGCCATAGAGAGGTGGTAGTCTCTCAGAATGAGGTTCACACTCTCCGCATAGAACTGAATGCCTCACACCAGGAGGTCAACAGTGTCTGGGCAGAGGTGGACATATCACAGAATGAGGTTCATACTCTCCGCATAACACTGGATGCCTCACACAAAGAGATTAGCAATTGCTGCACAGAGCTGGAAGTCTCTAAAAAGAAACTTCACAGCCTCGCTGAGGAGATGGACATCTCTCAAAAACTGTCTACAGTCTTAATATGTCTCTTAATGTCTCTCAGAAGGAGTTTCACATCCTCAACCTAGAAATAAAAGTCTAACGCCAGAGGACCAGGAGTCTCAACTCAGATGTGTGTAAATGGAAGGAGGACTACAAGGAGGCCCTGAATATTACAGAGACTGTAAAAAGAGAAAATACAAGGCTGAAAGCAGAAAATTCTGATTTAACTGGCCACGTCAATGAAAAGAATGAAAAGCTTCATGAGCTAAAAAAAAAATGATAAAACTATTTGTATGTGAAAAGTTAGAAGCATTGGAGTAACGCACACAAGCAGAGCACCTACTGCAGAACCAACTGCAAGGTCTGCATGCTCACCTACAGATTGCCAAAGACAAGTAGCAATCCCTGCAGGAAGAAAATCTGTAGGCTGCTAAAGAAGTCCAAATGCTGCAAGAACATCTGATTACCCAGTGTGTCCCCGCAAAGCAGCATGAGAAACTGAAGGATACCCTGAGCATCACTAGAGGCCAAGCTTAGAGGCCAGGTGACTCGGTACAAGAGGGAGCACAAGAAGGTCCATAAACTGAGGCAAGCAGCTGCGGCCCGAGCGACGAAATCCGCAGAGCTCCAACATATAATGAAGAATGTGTTGATGCACACAGAGCAAGTTCCAGAAACAGGATTCTCTCACTGATGAGCTAAACTTCTTAAAAAGGGAGAAAAGTATCAGAGTAATTCAGAAATACTACAAAGCTCTTATCCAAGCAAGGTTGGAAAGAGAAATGTACAGTATCTGCGCAAACGTTCTGCAGCACTCACCATACAGGCTGCCTACAAAGGAATGAAAAGTCGTCAGCTAAATAGCAAGAATAAAGCACCCTGCCATCTCCAATCCATATGGAGAATGTAATGTCAAAGAAAAAATTATGAACATTTGAAGCAGTATGTAATCTTACTCCAGTCAAATGGTAGGAAGTGTCTGCAGCAAAGATACTACAAAAAAATGAAGGAAGCTGCTGGTGTGATTCAACCCAGATAAAGGTTCTACATCACAACCAAGCAAGCAGTGCGTTGCTATAAGCGCACCCGCAATGCCATTACGATCAGCTTTCCACACAAGTCAGGAAAGAAGAACCGAATTACAACTGAGAAGCGCAATACCAATACAGTCATGCTACTGTGGCCCCATGGCACAAGCCATATTCCTCACAATGAAAATAGCCACTAGAAAGATACAGTCTTTGGCTAGATTGAGACAGAACTGTTTCTGTGTTAACACCTCTACAGGTACAACACTAGATAACTAACAAACTGAGATGTCACGGGATTCATCTGTGAATATGGCTACAGAACCCAATGCAGGTAGTCACCCTAAACTAGAGTTCTGAGCTCAAGCACCTTGTTGAGGAGACATTACTGACCTGGAGAAAGGGCTCCAATCCCAGTGGGATTGAGGGTTCTCTTCCTCCATCCACTCTCATTCGAGCCGCAGAGATATCTCAAGTGAGAGTGGAAGGATGGGCTTTAGCCATGGCAAGCCCGAGCTTCCCACAAACAGGGGAGTTATGTAACAGGGACTTATCTCTGTTTAAATAAAGCAGCCTCAGAGCTCTGAGAATCCAGCAGAGAGATAGTTAATTGCAGCCACTCAATTAACTAGTCTCCACCTGGACTAATGAGAGCGCTGTAGAAAGCCTCATGTGAGACACAGAGAGAGATTCCTTAGTTCACATTTGGGCTAACAGAGGGACAGCAGAGAAGCCTGCATACAGACACTGTCTTGAGCACAAAGGCTGTGCTAAGATCAAGACACCCAGACACCCAGAGACCTATATTTCCTGGACACAGAGGACCCAGGATCCTGCCAGAGACTGACATGGATGGCCACCTGCTTAAGGTACCTCCTGAGACTTTGAGGTAATAGGCTGGTAATGGAATTATCCCTCCAGTCCTGCAGATCTGGGAAAGTAAGTTAGCTCTTACAAAGGGATAGTGGTTTGTTATTTTGTTGTTTTTGTATGTTTTGCCTGGGTAAAGGAACACGCTTAATAAAGCCAAGATATAATTTCAACCTAAAACAGGCTCCATTTGCATATCTCTGCACACATCTCTTACAGGTCCCCAACAGAATATGCTTGTATTAGTCAATTAAAACGGAAAACATTCTGGAACTTCAAGTGAACAACATTTTGAGAAATTATTTTTCTCCTCCCACTATTTTACCGATAGCCTGGTCTGCAGTGATAGTAAAATACTAACTGTGAAGCGCTACTGTATGTACATTAATGGCACTATATAAATAAAAACAATGTTATCTGATGTACGCAGATTACTTACCCCCCTTTTTTTTAATCATCTTTTTTACAAAAATGTATTACACTATGAGCATTGTATGCTGTTTATTTGTCTTTATTCTCTTCTAGTGTGTGTGGGGTGCTGGGCTACCCCTGTTTTACAGCTGCAGATGCTCTCTTTACTACCATATTGAGGTTATGTTCTTACCACTGTTTATGTACACTGATTGATGTGTTTATTCACTCACATTATGTTATTGGGTATTTTTTATCTGATTTTTTTTCAGTTTTACGAGTTGTCACCATTGTTGTATGTTATATATCCCAGGATTCACATTAGTAGCGCACTTTTTTCATATTTCTTTCACTTTAAAGGGTTTACCTGAGGTCTTCCCTTTAAAAAAAAAACCTGATTGTCTGAATTAAATGAGTGAAAAAGTCTTATATTCTTTGCTGGATATGTTATGCCTTTAGGTGAAGATATACCACCGTACCACCTTCTAACTTCCCATCCTCCCGTCAAATTCTCAATTAGGAGATCTACAGTAACTCTGCTCTGAACAAAGAGGATTCTTTAAACGACATAGAGCATAGATTACATTTGTTGAGGATAAATCTGCCAACCATGGATTAACCTACAAATCCCTTCGTGCTGCCTCTGATGATGCCATCCCTTGATTGACAGCGAAAGCGATTATAAAATACAAAGATGCCTCACGAAGAAACTGTACCGCTAATCTCAAAAAGATTTACTGTATGTACCAAGACAATTTTGGAGCAAAACCAGAGGAGACGAAGGCTAGATATCCTTTGAAACAATTACCCTTTTTCATAGAAATGCATTTCACCATATTCAGTAAGCAGTTAATGCATACAGTATCCAAACCATGCAAAATGATCTTTTACCATGTTTCAAATCCATGCAATATGCACATTTTCTATGCATATGAAGCAACCCCCCACATTTTATATAGATTATATACAGTAGAATTGAAAGAGACACACACATTTGGTGAGACAAATCATAGGTACATTGCAAAATATGCAATTAAATAGTTTGAATAGATTTAAATATTTTGTTTTATTTGCATATTTTTCTGGAACAGTACTTACACATCCTATGTATGTTCTGTCTTACAACATGTAGTTTATGTGAATCAGGGTTTTATAAGCTCTTTCTATCTTCTTCTCCACAAAAGCCTGTAATTACCAATCTTGGGGAGGTGAGACTTCTACTTGTGACTTTTCAGTACATTTGCATCTATTAGGCACTTATCGGGTGAAAAGCACATACAAGTGAGATGTGTGCGTACAGAGAAAGCACCATATGTTTGTCGTGTACGATTTTGCATTGGCAATGTAATATAGGAATATAGGGACTGCTTATTTACATTTCCACACCTGCAAAATTGGTGCAAAACAGCACCCTGCTTATCAAACTAAAAAAAAATATTAATTAAATAAATGGATACAGAGCACTCTCCAGGTCTTGTTAGAAAAAGAAATAAAAACACTTTTTGCATAATTTTCCACTAGAGGGAGCCCTTAGTACATGCATATATTGTATATTGTTTCAGGAACATTTTACAAAATTTACGATAGGACTGCAGGCAACATTTTGTGTCCTATGTATTTTGCCATAATGCTGTTGCACATGGGTGCACAATCTTTTCCCCTTGCGCCCCCTGCCTGCTCTCCTCCCCTGCTCGCACCACTCATGCCCACCCCTCCCCCCCCCGCTGCTTGGCTCTTGAGTCACGTTGCCATGGCAATGCGACATCACGTGACCCTCCAGCGTCATTTGACGCCGGGTTACCATTACGACGCGTTGCTGAAAGCCAAGGTAAGTTAGTTACAGAAGTCTCACGCGGTCCCAAGGCATTTAATCAAAATGCCTTGGGGGACAGTGTGGGAGCTCTGTAACTGCCCTCCCACACACCAAGAAAATCTCGCCCCCCCAGTTTGTACAATACACTATGTACATATTACCCCTGGTAAGATCATCATTATCATAATAATTTTTTTTTAAGTAAATAGAGGCCTCCACTTAAGGGGGCATGGCAACACTTTACAGTTAGTTTGAGAACAACTACCATTAAATACAATTACTTTGTTACACATGAGACAGACAGGAAAATCCATAATAATAATAATAATACAGCTCAACCCCGTTACAGCGCAATCTGCTACAACGCGGCCTGAGCGTGGCTCACGATTTAAAAACACCTCCCCACTACACTAATAATTTTACCATACCATCCAGAAATCTAACCCATGACCCTTCATACAATAGTAGCAATTCTGTAGCTGCTACACCATAGGATTGGTGTGATGTCATTGACTCTATAAACAAACTTAACTTCTACTGCACAGTACTGAAAGTAGAAGTTAAGTTTGTTCATAGTGTCAATGACATCACATCAATCCTATAGTGTAACAGCTAGAGAATCGCTACTAGTGTATGAATGGTCATTGGATTGATTCATGCATGGTATGGTATAATTGATCAATTATTATTTTATATAATAAATGATAAAATAATTTATAAATTATACATTATAATTAAAATAAAATAATAATTTTACCATAACATGCAGGAATCAAACCCACGACTCTTCAAACACTTGTAGCAATTCTGTAACTGCTACACCATAGGATTGGTGTGATGTCATTGACTCTATGAACAAACTTGTACTGCCTTTCAGTACTGCCTTTCAGTACTGCCTTTCAGTACTGCCTTTCAGTACTGCCTTTCAGTACTGCCTTTCAGTACTGCCTTTCAGTACTGCCTTTCAGTACTGCCTTTCAGTACTGCCTTTCAGTACAAGTTTTAAGTTTGTTCATAGAGTCAAGGACATCACACCAATCCTATGGTGTAGCAGCTACAGAATTGCTACCAATGTATGAAGGGTCATGGGTCAGATTTCTGCATGGTATGGTAAGATTATTAGTGAAGGAGGAGGTGTGTGTATGTATGTGTTTATGTGTGTGTGTCCGTTAGCAATAAAGCATTGAATGTTATAATGAAAAAAAAAACCTTGGAGATGTGCGCTGCGCATGTGGACGAGTCTGATGAAGCAGGGAGATGAGAGAGCTGCTGGTGTTGGTAAGTCCTCGCACGGCAGCTATTTCGTGATCTCGGTTATCATGTGATCCCGGTTATATTTGTGGTGGCGTTCTGGTGTAGTGTGAAAATATGCTACTCTTTGACATTTTCCTCTGTAAGAATGTCATAAATTAAGCTGTGATAAAATGCTACTTGTGAAAAAATGTCCACCTTGTGGATGCAATTTACAACAGGCAGAGCTTTGAGAAAATGCTTTATGTGAGAAAGCCTTGCCCAGTTCATCATCTTCTGACCCACAATTTCCGTTTTATTCCGCATAGGACCATTTCACAAGCAATGATGTCTAACTGACAGAGCTGTGCAAAAATGCTGCCTATGTGAATGTCTCAAATATGTAACTGGCCTCATAGCCCTGACTGATCCAGGGTAGGGAAAATATCACTGATAGTGAGTGATGTTTAACAGGCAGATTCGTGAGAAAATGCTAGCTGTAAAAACTTCATACCTGATCTAGCGTCTACTCGCACCTTAATTCCCTGGCTTGTCCATGGTAGGAAAATGTCACAGACAGAGCTGTGGCAAAATGCTTTGTGTGAGAACAGAAAACCTGATCCAGAATCTTCTCAGCCTCACCATCCCTAGCTAGACCAGGGAGGAAAAATAGCACAGACAATTGGCAGAACTGTGAGAATATGCCACCTGTTTCAGCTTATTTTCCTGGCAAGTCCATGGTAGCAAAATGGCACTGGTAGTGATGTCTAACAGGCCGTGCTGTGAGAAAATGTTACCTTCTGTGTCAGGATAACTACAGTAGTTAAGTTATATCATCCTGAGTTGTTCAAGGGTAAGCACACTCCTGAGGAAGAAAGCAGTTGCTTTTGAAACGCGTAGAGTGGGAGTTTTCATTCAGACCGGAGCATACAGCAGAGAAGTTGCAGGAAGATCCAGCACTCACCGCGCGACGAACCCAGAAGTGACGTCAGACGCCAGTCGGAGCAGTGTAACAGCTGACCGGGGGCTGAGGCAGAGGAGTGGGGAAACGTTGCAGGACGGTGAGCCAGCTGGCTAAAATCTTCCTACACTAATGCAGTGTGATATGCCCGTATTTTATTGTTAGAATGTGAGTACTGCACCGACACACTTTATTCGAGCAAATACCCGGTATGTACCTGGCAGATACCTGGAATGCGCCGCTCCTCACCTCTGACAAGCCCCGTTGCATTTGCCTTCCCAGCCTGGGTTCATGCCTGGCTGACGGGCGGCTGATCTGTTAAATGATAATGATTAGGATTTAATAGGCTGCAATGCTTCGCGTGTCTACCAGATGGCATAAATTCATGAATTGTAATGCAGTATATATATATGTACTGTGCAGTATTGCAGCCAGCGGGAATAAAATGCTTCAATCCCTGCCGGAAAATAACTCAATGCACTCGGGCAGAAAACAGTCACAAACCTCAATACACCCGGGTATACCTGAATTCGTGGGACTAGCCGAGCTCGAATAAAGTGTGTCGCCAGTGTATAATATTTTATTGTTATAAAGCTATTTTATCTCGAGTGATCTGTGCTATGCCAGTTTTTCTCTCAACATTGGGGTACGTGATCCTGGGGACCCGATCCACTCTGATGACAACTGCATCATCCACTTACCTGTGACTGTTTGAGTCAACCCTGCCTATTTGACTCTTACATCTTGTAAGTAGTTAATTCATTAGAGCCAAGTCATTTGAAGGCTTTTTTCCACGTTGCCTTTTTTTGCTGCACTTAAATTTATTTTTGTTTCCTCCCCATGCTCCCTGTGGATTTTGTGTGTTTTGTTGTTCAAGGGTAAGAAAATGGCAGACAGGGATGTCCAATAGGTTGTGCTATGGGAAAATGTTACCTGTGAGAAAGTCATACCTGATCCAGCATCTCCTAACCCCTTAATTTCCTGTGTGGTCCAAGATAAGAAAGTTGTGTAATGAATGTCTACCAGGCAGAGCTCTGAGAAAACTGTATTAACAATTTAAATGTCGGTCCCACCCAATGTTTTGTTTTCACATTCCCCTCAATGTTTTGTTTTCCCATTTCACAACTATATGCTGCTGCTTTATTTTCCACACTCGCTCCTCCCGTCCTTTATGTACCCACATTTCTGTACTGTACCCTAACTCTGGGCCCTCTGCTTCTTAGTTCATCATTTGCCTCTGCGCAATCTCATGCAATAACTGATCATTCTCTTCTCCCAGCTCTCTGTTTCCATTTCCAATTAATCAAGTAAAACTACCCTACAAACTCTGTTCTGAGTGCCTTGTAATTAGAGATAGGTGAAATTTTCGCAGAAATTCAAATCTACTGCAGATTTTTCATACTTATTATACAGTAATAATATGCTGTTATTATTATACCACAATTCACTACTAGTTCTAGTTTTCTAGTTTATTACTGTTATTTGTTAATTAGCATTACAACTGTAGTCAGTGTGTCCAGTCCACATATAAACCTATATACCAGTCCACTGACCCACCATGCCAGTGCTGCCGCTAGTTAATAACAATATAATATCTAATTAGTGTACACTCTACTAAATCTAACTGCACCAGTTTCATTGGATTGCTTGCTCTTAGGGCTGCTAGATGTGTATTTGCTATAGCCATTAGCCAGGTCAAACATTTACTTAATAAAACTTGTAGTATTTAACTGTGACTGACTGGACAGGCCCCTTTCTGTGTGTATCCATTGCCGGTCCACTCAACTGGTTGTGGTGGCCTTTTATTTCCTTTATCTAATATATAAGTGTAGCCCTGTGTGGTTTGGGCTATAGGTCTGCCCACCTCCTGGCTAATACCTGCGTAAGGGCAGGTTTGCCAGGAGCAATCATGGGTTTTCCCCACTTCATGCAGTACAGTGAGTCAGTGAAGGCAGTGTCATCAGGCTTTGTGCCCAATTAGAGACACAGGGGTGGTGCATGCTAGAGCTTGCTTAATGTACTGCCATTTCCTATTTAGTGTGTCTGTCCCTACCATGAGAGGGGCAAGGTTACCCAGACCAAGCTGCCAGGGCTCTGGAAAGCTTGAGGCCTCCCTCTGGGGAGTGCGGGTATACCCATACCTCCTATCCTACCAGAGGATAGGGGAAGAGCTAGAACCTCTCGGTGCCCTTGGCTGGGAGCTGTGTTCAGGGACATCCTAAAGGAGAAGACCTGCTGTGTTATCTATGCTGCTGATTAAGGAGACCAAATAAAGAGGCTGCTGTATTTTATCTATACCTCCTGCCTGAGATTGAAGTATATTGGGAGGAGGGGAAGGAGTTTTTTCGCATATACTTCACCCCATGCAACTGGGGGCTGCACAAGATAGAGGCGCTGCACCTGTAAGTAAGATTGGGGCACAACCCCAGAAGCCTGTCCTGTTATCCCCCATGCCATTGCGGGAGACTCAGGGCCCCCTGTTGCCAGCAGGTATGCACCACACTGTAGGATGTAACCAGAGCAGTATATTCCTTAGGATACCCTATGTGAGATTGCGGGGGGTGGGGGAATAAGGGTTACATACCTATATATATATATATATGTATATGTAGTCGTGTCCCCTCTTACCTCCGGTGCCGACAAGGGGGATGGCTGCGATGTATGGGAGCGGCGGAGCTCCGCAGAGAAACCGGCAAGCGAGGGCTGCCATCTTGTCGTTCACGCATGCGCAATTGCAGCTGTACGCATGCGCAGAGAGGCGAGAATTTGCGGCTGACATTCTAGGTTTGCGCATGTGCAGTGGAGTCTTTGCGCATGTGCAGTCCCCAGAGTTGCAGCGGCCATCTTAGGAGAGGCTCCACAAGGGACTACATGTCCCAGGAGCCTGAGAGACATGCAGGTAGAATGTTGACTCAGTTTGGCAGTTACAGGCAGTTACTGGAGTTGCTGGCAGTTACTGGCAGTTGAAAGAAGGGGAGAACCGTTGAGGTAGTGTCCAGGGAGCAGTGCTCCCCTGGACTACGAGAGCTCATCCCAGGCTCCCAGCTGCGGAAGCTCAGGCCTTCTGTGAGCCACAGGTAAGGGCAGCACACGTAGTTCCCTTAGACACGGGGGAAAGGGGCTACATATATATTATTTTTTTTGTTTGTTTGTTTTTACTACAGCTAGTAGTATAATTTTAAAGTACATTTTTTTGATAACAATTAGTGGAGTGCCTGGTGGTCTAGTGTTGGGTGATGGGTGGTGGGTGGTTGGCTGGAGACTTGGGAGGGGAGTGTTGGGGACAGAAGGGGAGTGGTTGGGGACTGAAGTCGATTGGAGTAGAACTGTGTGCTGCTACTGCCACCTGCCAATGCCAGAGAGGCAAGTAGGACAAGTATATAGCAGCAGATCATCTGAGTCTGTCTAACTCTAGGCTAGCTAGAAGCAAGTCTAGTATAGCACTAGTATATATAACAAGTGATATGACAGGAATAACTGGACCTATAGCACATGAGAGAGAAAGAAAAAAAAGAAAACAACACATAGTGTAATCTGATATGCAAAACCAGCAAAAAGCCTGCTGCTACAAGGTGCACTTACAAGATGATCCGCCTCGGATCAGCCAGTTATTTTGGACCGCGGATTTGCGGAAATCAGTCTCAAAAAGAACGATTCGCCCTTTTCTGATTTTTTTTTATCATTGACAGTTCAATCCATGGATTACGCAACCCGTTGGAGGATTTGAGAATACAATCCACAGATTCCACAATCTGTTGGATGATTCTTAAATATTCTCCAATGGATGGCTGAATCTGCGGATTGGATTCAACAAATCCGTCAACGGATTGTATCTAGTGGTGGTTTTTGATTAATCTGCAACAAAGCCTTTTACACACGAATTGTACATGCAAGGGCTTACATCATAGCAAAGCATGCCAATCTATTTTTAAAGGTTACATTAGAAACGGTTTGTCATACTTCAGAGCTAGGAGAATGGACCCCAATGCCTCCTAAGTAAATCTGCAGTAGTGTAATTTAAAACACATTTGGGAATATGTATCAAGGCAAAAAGGGTGCCATTCTGGGGCAAAAACCTGTTCTATATATAAATAAGAAAAAAATATTTGATACATGCAATCTGTTTTTTGGCCAGAATTGTATCACTTTTGCCTTGATACATATGCTCCATTGTATTTCTTTACGTTTACCATATGCATAAGGTACATTCAAAATTAATAACATTTCTCACCTAGTGTTACAGTCTATTAACTGATCAAATTACTAGCACGTACAGTACTTTGCTTACTGAACAAGCAGGCTGGCAACAGCTTACAACTTACCACCTTTATCAAGTGCCAAGGTTATTATGCGTAATGTATCCTTTCCAGTTGCACCTACAGTATTTATATAGTATCAGGCTTTTAGTCAAATACACCTTTTACTTTCTTAATGTTTAGATGTGACTCAACCATCACTGTAAGTCAATGTGAAGCATACTATTAACAGGGAATGAAACATTATGAAAGCGTTATAATATATCTTCAACCTCATCTTCAACAATGTTGAAATATTATTTTAAGTAAACGGGAAAGGAGCTAATTTAGAGGATCTAGACAGAAGCTATCAATAAACTTTTTTGAGAGCCAGGAAACATAGCGATCCTAAAGATATGGGTGCATGGCTGTTTATCATAGTTATATGATCCAAAAAATAGTGAAACAGTGGTGCAGCAATAACTTTTTTTTACGATAATGATGGTGTTATTTTCCCTTAGTTGTGCAGGCAAGATACTTTCACCTTTATCGGGACGATGGGTTAAATATTGCACAAGGTAAATCATTAACGGAATCTTGATAACCTCCATCATAACATTGCAGGAATAAGATGCAGTATTTTTTATTTTTTTTTACCTGGTGCGATATTAACCGCCCTTGATGCATCCAGGTCAGAGTGTAAACTGTAATGGACAATATACAAATGAGGCATTATCATAACATTGCATATCCATTAAAATCCATCAAGCGTAACGTGTAGAATGAATGTTATATCATTTAATGTATACCTAAACTTGGCATTACTCCCATCCAGACACTGAAAGGACTCTAACGCCACAGTGAGACATAATTGAAAAAAGAAAGCATTATTTGTATCTCTCTCAGCTTCAGGAAAACCCCTACTGTATATCAGGGTCTTTATAATTGTAACAAAGAGACAGGAATAATGTCATGTTACTAAAGATAACACAATGAGTTTGCAAATAGCACAATAAATATTATATGCATTAAGTAAATATTGTGCACTTTATCATTTGTTGGACTGGAGGTGTATTAAATCTTGCACCAGCATTAACACACCTACATTAACAGGCGCATGACCAGGGAGGCTGCCAGGTGGTTCCCCTCTCCCCCCGCCCTCTACCCACACGTAACGTACAAATAAAGACACTGGAGGTAAAATGGCAGCCGCTATTTATTTATACAGAAAACCTAACAGGGGTAAAAGCCACTCCCTGCCAGAGTGCTCCTTTGACAGGAGGGGGAAGGGACAGTCAGCCAGCCCTCAAACTGCTGACCTCGTGTCCCCTACACGAGCGGCTCTCGAGGTCATGGATAAATGACCTTGCCCACTCGTACTCCCCCCGGGCTCAAACAGCCCAGCTCCCAGTCTGGCAAGAACAAGCACCTACCCCCCAAGGGCCGAAACCGACGGGCCTATTTAACCCCTACTACCAAAAAACACATGTATCAAATAAATATTGATATCCCATTGTTTTCAGTACAATGTATAACATTTGTATTGGGTGCTGTTTTTGCATCAGTTTTGCAACTGGAAGACTGAATAAAATCCCAAACGTATTTCAAATGAAGGACAATATCTACTGCAATTTCACCATACAGTTAACATGTCCCTTCTGACTGTTTTCCGATTTGGGAAACAGACATGTTTCAGTAAGTACAGTAGTAACTGTTACATCCTCTTTTCCATCAGTAGTCACCATGGCCACCAATGCAATACACTGACTCGTGTCACCTTCTTTTGCTGGAAAAGAATTGGGTGTGGTGACTAGTTTATTATTTAACATTAGATTGTATTACTTAACATTAGCAGAATACATAGTTGAATTAGTGTAGCTTCTTACTGAAACGGTCAGTCATTTACCTGGCAGGTGCTGAGGGGACCCCGGAGAAACAAGTTACTAGCAATAAACAAGAATATTTTCTTGTAAGATTAAACATGGTGAGAAAAGTGAAAAATCAGATGGAGATCCTAATGGATGAAGGTATGTGCGCAAGAATGGCTACTGTTACTTTACACTGCATGTGCTAAGATATAGTTTTACTGATAACCTGGATTGGACTGGTTCCCAAATGACATATTGCTTAAAGAGGCAATCCTCTCTGCAATGTGCACTGTGCAATGCTGTAATATAAAAGTGTGGATTTATTAATCAACATTTCGGTGCTCCCGCACCTTTGTCAAGATACAAAAGTGGCTTACTCCCATTGTCATACTTATGTAACCATTAGTGACTTAATACGATGTGAGAAACACTTAAAAATGGCTCAATCCTAACTCATTATACATATTGTTCTGTTCATTTTAAATAAAGTTTGTAAGATCAATATTACTTATGTGTGTAATAACCAAATTAATATGGACAGCCTATACAAATTATGGAAAAAGCTATAAATATGTAAATAAATTAAAAAAAACATGTGTATTAAGTGCTGAAAATAACATGTATAATGTTAAATTATACATTTTTTATGAGAATATACAGGTTCTTTACAAGATCAACACTTTCCAATATTAATACTATTTCCAACAGGTATAATATATAACTTAGTGATCTGAATAAAAGCAGTTAACTATACTTATATTACTTTACAGTATTACCATATAGATAACCAGGGAAATATTCTATAAAAGACAAAAGAGAGGACTCCTTATTTATATTATGATGTAATATAAACATGATAGTATAATTAATAAGGAATGTCTTGGAATGTATCCACATGTTTTCAGATCAGAGACAAACACAGATAATCATAATAAAGCACCACAGTGAGTGATGCTATAACTGTCTAACTGCCAGAGTTACACACACTTAGTGCATCTCTGCACACCCAAAGCATGTTTCATTTCTACTAAAGGATTTCACAACATAATAAAATATTTACAGGCTAGTACAGATTCATGGAGAAAGTAATAATTATCTCTTATCTAAAAGACATGCCAAGTCTTGACTATTATTCACTCTATGGGGATTCATTATATCCAACATAAATATCCACTACGCATCTCTTTGAAGCAACTTTCTTTGTACATTCCCTCCTCTCGTCTGTGCAAACAATTGCTCAATGACCATGCATTTAAGGCACGCAGTTTTATGACTGTATTCCAAAAAATTAGCAGCTACAGGGTTCTCATCCTCCTTCATTTCTCCCCGTTCTGCTCTTTCCTCAGCACATTTGATGTTAATTCTGTGCTTAATAAAGCATGTCTTAAAACGTCTGTTAGTCTTCCCTATATATCCCTGACCACATGGACATTTCAAGAGGTATATCACATTCCGACTATTGCAATTTAAGTAAGAACTCATTTTAAACCCTTTTCCTGTTCTTGGGTGATAAACTCCTGACCTTGGATGACAGAATGACATATTGAGCAATTCTTACAATTACTGTAATGTAAATAAGATTAATGTACAAGTCCGGTGTTTGGAAGCAGCGCTTTCCAGAGTAGAGGAGAGGACCAGTGCTGGGAGGAACGCGAGGGACGTCATCCGAGTCATTGGGATTCCGGAACCCGGAAGTAGCGGAGGCCTGGAGTGGGTGAGAACGCGACTCACCCAGCTCCTGGGAGTCACGGCGGCCCCTTTAATTTCGTAGATTGATCTGCCCTTATGTAAGCATGCATTCCTAAGCGGGGTCTGTCCTTTTATAAATTTTTTATAGTACCATCTGCACGATTTTTGCTCTCTTCTTTTTCTCTTGGGTTATGCTGTAACGAGCTTACCACCACCCCCGCTTGCCACACTTTGGGATATGCCCTTTATTTTCCTGCCATTCGTGAGTATAACCATTGGAGATTATTGATTGACTGAAGGCTTACTGTGTTCTGCAATACTGCTCTATGTTGTTTTTTTTCTTTTTATCTTTCTCCGTTGGTGATACGTCCCCCGCTCCACTAATTTTTTGGATGCTGATTGTGGAGGATATTTGAAAAGTATCCTGTTCCAGGGTTCTGAGTGGAGGAGTATATTTACCATAATTTTTTCTGAACCTACCTAATACTGACACTGGGATTTATATATTCACACAATTTCCAGTGATTTGTCACATTTATCATGTTTGTTATATTTTAGACACTTCTGATACATTTGTGTTTTGTAATTAATGCACCTTTAATCACTTTATTAGATTCATTTTAGTTACTCACTGCATTAGTGCTGAGTGCCACACTTTCTTTTTGCTTATATGTTCGAACAGCTAGTACTGTATACTGGTGAATGAACTGTATTCTATTTTTGAGAGAGATTTTGGTCAGAGCGGACCCGATAGTCCAATAGACCCAATATAAATATGCCAAATTAAACATAGTTTTTTCAAGTAAAAAATGATGCTATACAGTAGTTGTAAGAAGTTTACATCTGGAGGCAAATCCTCACTAGCATGAATGCCCTGGACCATGCAAACTGGACCATAGAGATGCTGCCGAAGAGGTGAACTGACAGTAAGAGGAAGTTCAAAAAGAAGCTGTCAGACCCATATCATTGTAGCAAGCAGGACTGGAGTATGAGCAGGGCTATACCTGGCTTCTTATGATGAACAAATGATGGTGGTAATTTCCCCATTCCATCCCTCATATTACAAACCTTAATACTATATAAAGCCAAGTTACATACAGCTAACAATTTTAATATCTGTAATGTTTTTATATTTTTTACATAAACGTAAAAATAGAAAAATTGTATATTGCACTCCAAAGATGGCAACATCTTCCTACTGATGAATGTTCTGCATTGATGACGCAAAACATTCTCTTTTCTATACCTCATTGGGAGCCCACTCAAGGTAAGAATGTCTGTATTTTATTCTTGATTATTGTTTGTGAAACTTTTTAAAATTCTGAATGATGTACAATAAAATAACTTTTGGGGGGCATTTAATTAGAGTTAATAGACATTTCCTTTTTCTAATATTTTTTTTTTGCATAACAAAAGTTAATGTAGCCTTAACCATACAGTAATATTTGCCATTCATTAGTATATTTGACGGATACTTAAGACATACTGTACAGTAGCAACTTCAAAATAATTTTAACGCATTAGTATTTTGTGTGTTCAAACATTAAACACTTAATTTTCACATGTATTATCACTTACCAGAATAAATTGTATTGAACTGATCATACTGATCATACAAATTAAAACTAAGCAGCCAATGTGGATCTGACCTACTACAATCTAGGTTCCTAAGACTTGGTGCCCCAGCAATTGCCAAACCAATTGCTTCCATAGTCAACTCTATCCTGTATGCAGGCCATATCCATAAGACCTGGAAAACTGCCAGAGTTGTCCCAATCTTCAAAAGTGGGGACAAAAACACTGTCTCAAACTACAGGCCAATCTCCCTTCTCCCAATCCTATCCAAAGTCATGGAAAAATGTGTCCACTCCCAATTAAGCGATTACTATAACAAGACAAATTTCCCTATCCAATTCCAATCTGTCTTTCGCCCCAAACACTCCACGGTAACTACCCTGCTAAAAGTTTACAATGAAATCCAGTGTGAAATGGAACGGGGTCAACTCACTGGTGCAATATTCCTAGATTTTGCAAAGGCTTTTGATACTGTTGATCATGCTATCCTGCTTAACAAACTCCAGAGCTCTGGAATAGGGAAGAATGCTTTAAATTTGTTTCAGTTCTACCTATCAGGTAGATCCCAACATGTGTCCATCTCAGGCTCTAACTCCAACCCCCTGGATATCACCTGTTGTGTCCCGCAAGGCTCTGTTCTGGGGCCCCTACTCTTCTCAGTGTTCATTAATGATCTTCCCACAACTTGTAAGGAAGCCTCAATACACATGTATGCAGATGACACAATCCTATATGCACACAGCCATAGCCTCTCTGACCTTCAACACATACTTCAGTCTGACTTTTTGAGACTCGAAAACTGGATTTCCCAAAACAAACTGTTTTTAAACACTGACAAGACTGTAACAATGGTATTTGAGACCAAGACTACATTTTTAAAGCTTCCAGTGACTGAGCTCCATATCAGAACCAATGCTAACACCACCCTATTTCCTGTTACTAGTTTTAAATACCTGGGCATATGGTTTGACTCCCACTTAACATTCGGAATGCACATTGATACCCTGACATCCAAAACCTATGCCAAACTAGGTGTACTTTACAGGAACAATTCCTTCCTAAGCCTGCTGGTCAGAAAGCGTATTGCACAGCAGAAGCTAATGCCAATTATCGACTATGGAGACATAGTATATGGCTCGGCACCCCAAACCCACCTTGGCAAACTTGACACTCCCTACAATTCAACTTGTTGTTTTGTTCTCCAATTCAACTACCACACACATCACTGCGAAATGCTCAAAGAACTAGATTGGTCATCACTCGAGTCTAGGCGCAAAGTTCACTTTTCCTGTCTTGCCTTCAAATACTTTCTGGGCAAGCTACCCACCTATCTGAACAAGCTCCTCACCCCTACCACATGCAGCACTTATCATCTGAGATCTGACTCCAAAAGACTATTCATGATCCCAAGGCTCCTCCTTCTCTTACCGTGCACCCCAAAACTGGAACAACCTCCCTGAGACTCTCACATCCACCACCAGTTTAAGTTCTTTCAAAACTAAGGCTGTCTCACATTTTAATCTGGTCTGTAACTGTTACATAAGCCTATTATATACATCTTCTCTAAATGTGCATGCAATGTATTGTATATAATGTATACCCTGTTCATTTATGTAACTGTATTTGTAACCATGTATTATTTGTCATATTAACTATGCCCAGGACATACTTGAAAACGAGAGGTAACTCTCAATGTATTACTTCCTGGTAAAACATTTTATAAATAAAAAATAAAATAAAAAATACTGTATATCTTTCTTACCTGCACAAAAGTACTATCTCAGACAAGCTGAAGCTGCCTCAATGCCTGTTGAGCAAAAAGAAACACTCATATTGTGACTAATAGAAGTCATGTCACACTATTCAGCCTCAACAGCCACTGATGCCCCTTCACCAGCCCTCCTTATTGCTCCAGAACCTGTGGCTGCTTAAGTGGCTATCTGCTTTACCACCTGTAACCTGTAAAAATTTGAGTTATTAGTACATTTAAGATTTTTTTTGTTTTTTTGTTTTATCATATACATTCATAACTGTCAACAAATCTCCTCATGCAAAGGACTGAGGTCTTGACCTTTTCAGAGAGATGGTGGCTGCTAATATGGTGGGACTTTTGCTATGGATTTGCATAAGGGAAGCACAGGGAAGGAAGTTTGGGGAGGGGACACTGGGTAAGGAGTTTGGGAAGGAGTCAGTTAGTAAGCAGTTGAGGAAGGGAAAAATAGTTAAGGCGGCCCTGGCTGACTAAACAGGGAAGGCGTGTACATGTAAACATTTATAGTTAACAGTTAAATATGTTGGCAATGTGAATGTTCGGGACCTCTGGTTTTTGATTGAGATCGGGCTATATGTTAGCTTGCAAACGACTATATGCTGTGTAGAACACAACAAGCAGGGCTATACTTTAGCACAACACCAGATTTATATCTGTAGATATGTGTGCCTCATTGTAAAGTATTTCTGCCAAAGAATTATATGAGGAGTCCAACATCCATATCCTGAGTCACCTGGGGAAACATACATACAACATTATATTGGTATTATATATAGTAAGCTGCACGTTCAGGAAACGATACTACATCACCCATCTCCATATCTGTCTTCTAGAAATGGTGACCAAGGGATGAGAGATGCAGAATATGGTCATCGTTGACAGGAGCCTGTAAATCCAACAACCACATTCAGAATGCATAATGTGTCATCATATACCTCCCGTCCTGAAAATTGAGGGAATAAAATTGCTTTTAGTTGCAGTACTCAGTGAAGCTATTTTCTTCCCAGTGCCTATCTCAGGATTTTTGTTTTCCATTTCTGTGTATCATCATCATGACCTAGAATGACAAGTTGCTTTATTAATGAAGTATTTCCTCCTATAGATCGCCATTTAAGTATCATTTTTCCTATACTGACTTTCACTTTCCTAAGAGACCCCAATGGGTCCTAAGCTCTTCTGACAGAAGTATGTGCGCTGTTTGGACATTATTATGTTTTAAGTTTAAAACCATCCAGTAACTTAATATATTCCAATTGGAAATATGTACATCTAGCTATCTAATCTATTTACAGATTGCCTGTCCCATGCTCCATCTCTTATCCCCTGTTTCCATTTTATTTCTAAATCTATATTCTAAACTTGTGTTACTTTTCAAAACAATTAGTTATTTTTACCACAGTAATCACAAAAAGGTTTAACGCCTAAATAATATATTTTTTAATTGTAGCAATGTGTGCTAAATACAATGCTAGGGTTGCTAATTAGAATGCAAATGCATCCTCTAATTACATAGGCAAGAGTGTTACATTGAACAACAGTATTGCAAATGTATGCAAATGAAGAATTAATGACTAATGGCATGGTATGTACATAGACAGCCTAAAAGGGATAATAGAAATGCATAATATTAAGTGTTTTGCCTATTAATATATTAAGTGACCAACTCATAACTAGTTGGCTACTTGGGCTACTAAAGACTTAACATTTGCACATACGGTATGGATGGTATTCCGTTTATGTTTTATTTGTAGGGTTTGTATGTTGTATGTTGTATGTTAACATATCTGTGCCTGTAGGCATTCCTTTGCAATGCATTAGAAGCCTCAGGTACTGTATAGGGTTTTGTTAAAAGGCATATTACATAACACAATAGTAGAAAACAATGATATCTCCACCCCCTGCCCCCCCAACCCCACCCCCGCATACACAATTGCATCGCTTGCGCTGATTAATGCAGATTTCTATGAATTAGCATTATTTAACACTGTTATTTTTTTGGTGTATGCAAATTAGACATATAATATTGTAACCCACTTATGAATATGGAATTCTTAGTAAATACTGCAGAATTCTCCCCCCCCCCCCCCATTGCTGCAATCGCAATATTTAATAATATATAAAATAATAAAAATAGCATCTTTATTATATTTTGGCCTATATCTGGTCACTCTTCCATGTCCCTACTGTATGTCTGTTTCTCTCTCTTTCTCTCAAATTTTCACTGGTCTTTTCACTGATCTTATCCAAATTCTCTAAATATCACTTTGTACACACCTCTTTCCCCGGCAATCTCTGTTTTTGCTAAAGATTAGATTGGAGTATACTGTATGTACATGTACTTGCTTTTGAGGAAAAAATATATATATATATAAACTGCTTATGTATATGACTTTACAGTATGCACTGGCTCCTACTGATTTATAATTAATGTAGTGCAAACTTAGGGCCTCATGCAGTAAGCGACGATTATGTGAAATCGGCAAGCTTATCGATTAGTCATGTTATTGGCGTTTTTCCCTCTCCGTATGCAGTAAGTGCCGAATACATTCAAAATCAACCAGAAAACAAATCCGCCCACTCTCACGATGATGAGCCGATCACACACAGGTGTATCGGCGTGCGTGGCGGGGTGCTGTTAGGTTGCACAATCACAAATCTTGCTGAATCAGGCGAAACAAGCATGTTTTTGATTGCGCGCCATATTTAAAGGCAACGTGTATTGCTAATCATTCTCTGTGTTGTTGGGAGTGAGAGAGAGAGAGAGACGCACAGAGCTGGACGATTGAAGATTTGCATATTGACTGAGAGACTTGTTGTGTATTGGGTGAGCTTTGTCCTTTGTTGTTTTGTTTACATCTTTGTCTTGTTTTATATGTGGAAGTGGGTCGTGTGATTGCCTGTACATTTCTTGTCTGTTTTTTGTGAGTGCTGGAAGTATGCCCGCAAAGCGTGGGAAGAGTGATGCTGGTGGGAGTGGGAGTGCTACTCGTGGGAGTACGCGTCGGAGTGAACGTTCTGTTCAGGGGAGTGATGTTGCTGGTGCACCGAGTGGTGTTGCTGGGAGTGGGAGTGCTGTTGCTGGGAGTGGGAGTGCTGTTGCTGGGAGTGTGAGTGCTGTTGCTGGGAGTGGGAGTGCTGTTGCTGGGAGTGGGAGTGCTGTTGCTGGGAGTGGGAGTGCTGTTGCTGGGAGTGGGAGTGCTGTTGCTGGGAGTGGGAGTGCTGTTGCTGGGAGTGGGAGTGCTGTTGCTGGGAGTGGGAGTGCTGGTGCTAGGAGTGTGAGTGCTGGTGCTAGGAGTGTGAGTGCTGGTGCTAGGAGTGGGAGTGCTGGTGCTAGGAGTGTGAGTGCTGGTGCTAGGAGTGGGAGTGCTGGTGCTGGGAGTGCTGCTGGTGGCGCAGTTGCTGATGGGGTGTCTGGTGGTGGCGTGCTTGCTGGTGGCCAGCTTTTGGAGGCTCTTCCATTGGAAGAAGGAGAGTCCAGTCAGCACCAGCCAAGCTCTGACCCTAAACCTGCTCGGAAAAAACGTGTGGAGAAGCCACGTAATCCTCGCTTCAATGACCAGGAAAATAGGGCTCTTGTCACTGGCATTCTGGAGCACTATGACAGTCTCTATGGACATTTAGTAGGTAAGTGTAACTTTACATTTATTATTCAAATACATGTGATCCTAGGTCATCTGAGTTTTGTTCATATGCAAATATGGGTACACAATATCTTTCTATGTTCATTAGTGTGGAAACACAGCTTTTTATCATGCCTTACAAGGACAAATAAACACAGGCGGTCAATTTGCCAGAACTGCATACAATATGAATGCAACCTTGCTTACATGTATAGGTTTAGTAGTGAATGCTCATGTGCTGCACATATTACACATAAAACAGCATGTTTGCTATCTCTTGGAACAGCTAGCAGTGTAGGAAACTGGTGCTTATATTATTATTAATTTACCTCATATCTTTTATATGTTTTTCAAGGGCGGACAAGTGCAGCAAGCAAAAAAGAAATGTGGGACACAATAGTCATTGGTGTCAATGCCTGTGGGAATAGTGTCAGGGACAAGTATCATTGTCGGAAAAGATTTGATGATATTAGGTCCAAATTGAAAAAGAAAATACAAGACCAACGCGTGCATGCTACTGGCACTGGAGGTGGGCCCACACCACAACGTCTCATATTGACTCCATTGGAGGAGCTGCTTCGGCCAAAATTACTTACCGTCGTCGTGGAAGGCTTGGCTGGTGACCGTGACATTGGAATTTATCCGTCACAATTTCCAGCAGGTGATAAATATTACTGTACTAGGCGTGTCGTTGCTTACAGTTATTTTGCATAGTTACACTGCTTTTTATACTGTCTTCACAATATAAGCATACCTGCATCTATATATGTATATGTCTGATTCTGTATATATATATCTCAAAATAGACATATATGTAGTAGTCCTACTAAAAGCAGTAACTAATATAGCACGTGCCATTGCGTGCTCATTTACATGTGAATTCCCAAAATGCATAGCTGCAGTGGAAGCAATTGATGGTGGGCGAAGATGGGGAACAACAGGGTAGTACACATGTGTAACACATGTTCATGAGAAATTATTAGTAGCTACAGGTACAGAACAGAAATATGTATCATATTATTGTGTATTTTATTGATTTTACTCCGACAAACATGACATTACTGCCTATTTTAAGCATGCATCAAAGAAATTGCATGTAACGGCCTACAAACATCACTGGCACTAACACATCTATAGTTGCTTATGAAAAGGTCCATTTTTGCTTTATGTCATATACAGACAGCATAATGAGGCACACGTATCATATGTTATGTCATTGTTTTCATAACTTAAACACTGCAGATGACTACTTAGCTCATCTACCATTGTGTTAAAGCAGCTGCAATTAATATCTCATCACAGCATACACTTCAACAGAGGGGGTGGGGTTCAGCACACACACTAATTACAGCCTCATTTCACGGTCAACTTAGTTCACACCATTTGCACCTGTTTCAAGTCATTGAAAGGTGTGGCTGATTAGGCTTTTTGGGGAAGGGAATACCTTTCTTACAACCTGAATAGCACAACTGAAGTTAATCACACTCATTTGAAAGCTTAACTCTAGCTACTAAATGCCCCAACAACTCATTACTTATCAAAGCGTACGTCACACATTAGTTCACTCATATCTATAGTTGAACTACTATGAAAGACACATTATCACACACTGCATGTGTTGTCTTGTTGAGTCACAGCCACATTCAGGTGTGCCACATCTTCGATTAATGTACCACACATATCCTCTACCAAAAACAACACTTTTTGCAATATGACCACCTTCATGATAACCATTGTGAATGGTCATCTCATGATAGTTATGTACATTATGATACTGATATCACTACACAACATATGATTTTTAGGTACAAATTTAATGTATTTTTCCTCACGCATTACTGCAGAACCATAGTATGTTGTATGTTAGGGAACTCAAAAGTTCTAAGTACACAGGCATGTACATTGTTATTACAACTATTTATGTTCACTTTCACACACACATTTTGGGTTAAGGAAATGATGCTGTTAGATACTCATAAATACAGAACATACAATAACTGTTTGTTCAATATTTACACATGTAAATGTAAAACTAATGTTATTGTTATATATAGTTGCCCCTGGAGGACATGTGTCACCTGAGATGGAACAAGTGTCTTCACCTGGGTCAGCCAGCTCAACACTACTAGAAGGTGAGTGTATCATTTGCTGGCCATATAATATGTGCTCTTCTATATGTTATGTTGTCATGTGCATTATTTGTTTTGCACATCTTCTTTAAATAGGATTACTTAGTGTCAGTGAAAATTAAGTGTAAGGCAACATGTATTGTGTTAGTGATGTTAATTATCATGTAGGACTTCTGAGTTTAGAGCAACTTTTCATTCATTCATATTTCATACTGAGTCCAAACATTATTCGTAAGTCAAGGTAGTTTTTAATGAGGTTATAAAACGTATGCTAACATGTTAGGTGTTACTTAGGACACAGTACAATTACATAGTAACACAGCATACATTAACATGCCATTTAATAATGTGTACATTTCTTTTTAGAACATCATGGTGATGAGGATGATGAGTATGATGAGGATGACGCCACAGAAGAGACTGAAATACAATCATGTGACCATGAAGAGGTGCCAATAGAAACTGTTGTACCGCCAAATCGTCCATCAACTTCCACATACGATGCAATTGTAGCTTCAGAGGGAAAAATAGTGGACGCAGAAAATCGTCGCCATTCAGACATGATGACAGTGCTGGAAAGGATGATTGGACTGCAGGAAGAAACAGTATCACAATTGGCACATCTCCACAGAGTCTTCATTGAAGTGCCTAAACAGTTGCAAAAAATCAACACCTCATTCGAAGCATTAGTTGTTCAGCAAACACAAGCTAATTACTGGAGAATGACTAATGTACCACAATTCAACACCTCCCAGCCAGGATCTGTTCATGCAGGTCAGTTTTCACCACATTCATCTGATATTCATTCACCAGGCCCAAATGTTACCGGTCAAGTAGCAGACATTGCTGTGCAGGTTCCTGATGACATCCTACCGCTGCCATCTGTACAAATTCAGCAGCAGACACCTACAAAGGAGGCGACAAAAACAAAACAAGACACACATGAAACAGACCAACCATCACTTGTGCAGTGTCTACCAACTTGCTCACATGTGTCACTGGGCACAAGCCCTGTCCGTGAACAGTCACTACCCAAAAGCCCTGTAGGTGAGTCGCTGCCCAAAAGCCCTGTAGGTGAATCGCTGCCCAAAAGCCCTGTAGGTGAGTCGCTGCCCAAAAGCCCTGTAGGTGAATCGCTGCCCAAAAGCCCTGTAGGTGAATCGCTGCCCAAAAGCCCTGTAGGTGAGTCACTGGCCACAAGCCCTGTAGGTGAGTCACTGGCCACAAGCCCCGTAGGTGAACAGTCACTGGCCACAAGCCCTGCCCGTGAAGTGCCAGAGGCCACTCAAAGTGGCTCTGTTGTGCCTAAAGTTGGTGGCAAAAGAAAAAGGAAAATTCAAGAGACAACAAGCAGGCCTGTTACTCGCTCGCAAAAGGAACAAAAAAAATAAATGTTATAATTCAGAAAATATGTCTTTGGCCTTGTTTTGTTGACTTCAGATTATCTAATTACTATTGTATGTATGCTGAAGACTGTGTTGTTTCCAAACTTTCAACTATGTTCTTGTACACGTGAAGTTTTGGAAATGTTAACACTCATAATTAATTGTGTTATAAATATTTATGTTGTAATCGTCTGTTCAGTAATGGTCCACCAGGAGCCAGTTGCTAAGTTTAGAGAAGCTGCCATTGACTTTGCAGCAAAACATTGCATTTGGGTGTGTTAATTGATGTAAGAATTGCATATGCATATTAGTCACATGCAATTATTAAAACACCTAAGTAAGTGCAAACATCTTTCTTGTACGTGTACAGCAGGATTATGTGTAAATTATTACTTACCTTTGCCTTGCTTGGCCATTGTAATTTTGTCCTTTAATCAGTTGTGTGTTCGTTTCTATAACATCTCAGAATGTATAATAATATATATACACACACACACACACACTGAGTGAGTGTGTGAGTGTGTGAGTGTGTGAGTGTGTGAGTGTGTGAGTGTGTGAGTGTGTGAGTGTGTGAGTGTGTGAGTGTGTGAGTGTGTGAGTGTGTGAGTGTGTATATATATATATATATATATATAGTACTATATAAACTGGTATACACAAACTAATACACTTCATGCTTCCTTGTGAAAACACTATTTTAATAATACAGGCCTAATGTTTGAGAAATATCCTAAGTATGAGACTCTAACAGTATTGTGCTTAAACAAATGTTTATTACTTAATTCAATCATGTTTCTCACCATTTAAATAGGTTTCATACAAGGTATACTTAATGCCATCAATGTTGTGTGTACTCCTGCAATATAAAAAAAAAAAAAATATTATATATAAATATATATATATTTTTATAAGAGATATATTTATATATATATATATATATATATATATATATACACACGTATTTAAACTCATGCAGACAGGGAGTTAACCAGACTTTCACATACACACAGAAATGTAAGCGGGGAAAAAACATTTCTTTTTGCAGGTGTGTTTTTACTGATATGCCTGGCTAAGAAATATTTTCACACACTGGTCTTTGTTAGTTTTCAAAAAAACACTATGTGAACGCATTCACAGTCTAGGGATGTTTTTCACAAACGAGATAAAAGAAGGAGAAATGTTTCTCCCACAGTCCCATATCACGAACCACAACTGTTAACCCAATTAGACAAACAAATCCAATTGGCGTTTGAAATAAGGAGTCAAAGTAGTTACTTTTGTTGACCTTGACAAGGAAAAACAGGAGTTTGTTAGCCATTCAGCACATTCATTTTGATGAGCAAATAACACAGACCTGCACACAGCTTTTGTGCTACTCAGACATGGCTGATGAATTCGTTAACAATATTAATCCCCTTTTAGGGTATAAGTACATGATCTGTGAAGCCATCTTGAACAGTCGCGGACAGAAAGCAAGCACACGCCAAATCGATGATTTCATTCGAGCAAAATATCCTTATTACCAAGACCGTAAGCATGCACGGAATTTTAATTCCTCAATAAGATTCACTTTATCAAGTAATGACTTTTTTGAACGTGACCAGGATAAGCTACAACACACCTATGGTTTCTGGAAGATTGCCCCGGAAAAACAATTTATCCTGAAAGACGGCACTTATATTGTCGTGAAAGGCATATTTATTCCTAATGGCAATAGCAATGTATCCGCTACTACTGATCCGTTTGAATCGATACGTGCTGCAATATCTGCAGCCTCCATTCCTGAAACCCACATTGTACAAGAACAAAAGTACTATGATTATGTACCAAGCCTTTCAGCTGAAAATGCATTGGAATGGGAACCGGAAGAAATGAACCTACCTCCCGACCAATTATTTGAAGAAAGCAGTGGCGATTCCTATGAGCGCATCCTGGAGGAGATATGTGCCATACTGGATTCAGCGGTTGGGTTAAGCGTGGATGAAAATGCCTTGCATTTCTGGAGCGACCAGTTGCAGCCAGGCGAAGAGTTAATTCTAGAAGAATGGTAAATATAACAATCGTTATGCGTTGACTCTGCGTTTAAATTTTTTTTTTTTTTGTAACCACCATTTTCACTTTCAATGCGTGGATACAGCGTAACATTGCAGACTGCATAACATGTAGCGATCACAAACAAATTGTTTCCTAATACAATATAGTAGGACCTGAAAGAGTAGTACACATTGCTGACGGAATAAATATACGTACTTTCCTATCCCTTTAAACATATTAGCAACATTTTACCATTACTCTAACACATACCTGTTTTGTTATCATGCAACATCTACAACATTGAAAACCGGGTCCACCACGTATGACGTGGGACCCTTGTCATGGGCCAAGGCGTCCTTAAAAAGGATTAGTGATGTAAGTCCCGCCCCCAAGCGACGTGCGCGCCTCAAAGCCTATTGGCTGTCATGTTTTGTTATAGTAACGGTAACTGCAGTGTGTGATGCGTGCGGCTCAGTGTTTGTAGGCGTACCCTGGGCGTTAGCCGAATGTTAATTGAGTGGGAGGAGTGTTAGCGTGCGTTTCACGCTGGCTTAACATGACGTCACACGTATTGCATTTGCGCATTGTGTTATCGGCCGTGCTTTCTGTTCAAACACGTCTGTTTAAAAAGAATACAGATGTACTCGTTTAGAACGAATGTAGTTTCGTCTTCATTGTATTTGAAATAAAGATGTTATGTTTACTGGTATTTTCAACATGTATTGAACGCACAACGTACGCTTTGTTTTGCGCATGCGCTAACAGTTAGTGGAGCCAAGCGTGAAGTGCGTGCGCACACAAAGATGTGCGCGCACATCTTTCAGTATACAGGCAACGTTCACTTCTTATACATAGTTATGCCTGCAACAAATTTAAAGAAACATTACATACTGATGAACAGTTTTACTTCTAACATATAAGTGACTGACGTGTGTATCTACACAATCATATAGAGCTGCGTAACGCGTTGTCACGGATGCATATCTAGTAAGGTGCCATCTTTGACCATCATGTGTTTGCTGTATTTCAGAGATGTCGGGGAAGATACAATCGGATCAATGTATGATTTCAGAAGAGTCTACCTTTATATGAGATGATTGTGAGGAGGAGCCACCGACTACTATACTACATATGGAACTAATTTTATATTGCTTGCAGCGCTTATTAACAAACAATTAAAAATGTGATACCCTTATGCCTATATTGCATAAGCACTTAATTAACATAATGATGTTGCAAAAGAGTGCCTCATGAATTTTTATTGAGTGTTCTTTAATGACTACTAACATTTTATGACATGGTGTGTTTTATATATAACAACCATTCCCACTCTGCTAACACATTTGTGTATTATAATATGTAATGGAACGTATGACTGTCGAAACTATGTAACAATAATAATAATAATATGAGCATGTTCATGTATAGGGCTGCTAGTTGTACGCAGCGATTTACAGACACATGTTTCAGCCTGAGGTCCCTGGCCCGTGGAACGTACAAATGTTTTTTTGCCGCATGAGGCACAGGGAGATAAAGTGACTTTGCCAAGGTCATAAGGAGCCCACACCGGGAATCGAACCAGACTCCCCTGCTTCAAACTATCAGTGCCAGTGTGTGTCTTTACTCACTGAGCCACTCCTTCTCCCAATGTAAAGGACACTTACAACCAAGTAGCCATTTATTTTTAAAATCTCTTGTTACATGGGTATGTAGATAAAATTGTTTGGGACTGTAGCAAATAATGTTACTGGCCAGATGTTATGGTCCCCTCCAATGCATGATGTTCTGAATATGACATCACCATCATGTTATGAAGTACGTTTCTGTGTATATTTCATTAACCTAACTAACTATAGTTTACTGTGTTTATTAATCGTTTAGAAATACATAGTATAGTCAATATGATGATATAAGCTACCATAATAAAGCTGGTGTTATCATTTGTCGGTGTTATACATGGATCCTACACCAATTGATAGAGACACAAACAGTTGTCTTAAAAAGTGTGTCTATGCTAGTGATGAATGTGCTCCCGTAAGTAAACAAATAAGTACAGTTATCCCCTTTTCTCCAACCACCTCTATATTACATTAATGGAAATTATAAGGAAACATACATAAAATGTGATGAAATGTGAGTAATCATTTTGTAATACAATGCACATGAAAGCTCAAGAGTAGCTAAATGCATATACATGATACAGAAAGTACATATATGTAACATTTGTGTTTAAACCAATATGTTGGGTTTTTAGTTCCAATAATTATAGGAAGATTGAGGTAGCCACATCTTATGAGAGATGTCAGCAAATATACATACCATGATCAGTCATACTGGAGATATACCTATAATGCAAAGGAACAATATATAAATTGCAAACATTGACATGCCATCTTCAGTACCGTAAACAACACAGCAAAGTGTGTATTTGGTGTTAAATGTACAACACCATGTATATTTCATGACATTCAAAATGTAAATCAGCCTGGTGTACACATCATCTGGATGTACATGTTACACTGCACCAATAACATTGTATGTAAGCATACTAGAAGCATGAATGATTATGGGCATAATATGTGTTTTGTCTTAGCATAAGGAATAACACAATGCTAAAATATTATTGCTTTGTTACCCAAGTTGTATTCACATACACACAACTAAAGTACAATTGAAGAGGGATTATATAACCTGTGCAACAATAACATACCGGTGCCACATCCCTTTGTGCACACAGCAGAGAAAAGAAAGGTGTGCAACCCATATTCATCTGTGTCCTAACAGAAGGTTATATAAAGAAACATTATTGTTAATATAACATAATTAAACTATAAAAGTAGTACTAGGAACATATGAGTTTGTACTTACAAGAAAAAAATGAATTGATGAGATTCTGTCGTGTCTGGCCACCACTGGCTGTTTGTTCATTTTCAGCAGCTACATGGGTGGGATGCTCGTCTACCAAAGCCTCAGCTAGGTCTGACTGTACATTGTGCCTGAGTGCAACATTGTGCAAAATGCAACAGGCAAGGATAATATCAGACACTTTTTGAGGCTTGTATAGAAGAGCCCCACCAGTTCTGTCCAGACACCTAAACCTGGTCTTGAGTAGGCCAAATGTCCTCTCTATAACAGATCTTGTAGATATATGGGCTGCATTGTACCTGTCCTCTGCTTCAGTTTGAGGGTTTAGCACCGGAGTCAAGAGCCACGGCCTAATTCCGTATCCTGAGTCACCTATAATGAATGGAGCACACATAAGCTGACATTAGTGATCAAATTGTACAATGCCAACATTCCTAAATCAACATGTGTTTTGTGTTAGAACATGTAAATATGTACTCACCCAGCAGCCAACCAGGTTCAAAATGTCCCTCTTCGAACGCATGGAAGACTGAAGAGTTCCTCAGGATAGAGGAATCGTGACTGGAACCAGGGAACTTGGGTACCACATGCATTATCCTCATCGTGGCATCACATACCACCTGTACATTGAGTGAATGGTAGTGCTTCCGATTGCGGTACACATGCTCACTCTGACTAGGTGCAATCAAAGCAACATGTGTGCAATCGATTGCACCCAGCACAGATGGTATCCCTGCTATATTATAAAAGCCAGTCCTGACTTCCAGCCACTCTGTTGCCTCTGTAGGAAAATGAATATAATTCCTAGCGCGTCTATTGAGTGCATAGAGAAACTGGGTCAAGGCCCGCGAGAATGTAGATTGCGAGACCCCGCCCACTATGCCCACAGTTGTCTGGTATGACGCGGAAGCAAGATAATGTAATGAGCACAGCATTTTAACAAGCCCAGGGACTGCACGACCTCTGGCTGTGAAAAAATCTAAATCCCCCCTTATCTCCTCATAAAGAGCTAAGATTGCTGCTGAACTCAAACGATAGCGACTTACAATCTCCTCCTCACTCATCCCATCTAACAGGGTTCTCTCCCTGTACAGACGCGGACGAGGCACAAGTTGTCTCCTCTGTCTTCTCCTCTGATCTCCTGTCCCTCTACCTGTCCCTCGGCCTGTCCCTCTCCCTGTCCCTGTCGTATCCGCGTCACTGTCACTGTCCCTCGGTGTGTCCCTACCTTGCCCTATATCATTCTCTTGATCAGCAAGCATGTCATAGAAAAGAATGTTCCTGCGTCTCCTAAACATTCGCAACATTTTGAAATGAGTAGCTGTGAATGAGCAGGTAATGTGCGTCCTTTAAATAGGTATGTGATGATGTCAGGTGACATAGTAAAATGCAAGGTGTTACATTAACATAATAAAGTACTTCTGTGGCAAGCTGTGTGCACTTGTTGTTCTAAGTATTTGTTGTGTGTATTCTGCAGGGAATGATGATATTTGGCAATGATGTGACGTGAAGCTTTGTACAAAGATTGCTTGCAAATAAATAGTTGCATGTGCAATGCATGTAACACTTGTGAACGCAAGAGTCAGTCATGTAATGAGACAAAAAGGCTGAGATTGACGTGGGAATAGTTTTGTGTAACATGTGTAATTATCCATGTTATTGTGACATGTTGGCAACAATGAATAGTCGTGTGCATATGCATGCATTTGTGTAAGGAGGATAGTTGGTATAGAATGAGTTTACAAGGTGTCCCAATGATGAATTACTGTACATGTGTGTATAAGTTAGGTTGAAGTGCTTGTAATGCAACGGTTACAATGTAAACATGCAATGTGATTGAGCGTCCAATAAGTGACGTCATGAAAATAGGGAGGACCCAAAAGTATATGTAAACATGAGAAGACAGATGTACATGAACGTTTAAAGATGCGTGTCACATTACAAGCATTGTGTAATGTAAAGGAAGATGAATATACTGTGTATGTGTGACATGTGTGACATGTGTGACATCATGTAAATAATTGTCGCTGAGTTGAGTAAAATGTGTGATATGATGTGAGGTTCTCCTTTAAGAGTGTAGTATAGTATTTTCCCTTGGCACATCATCACATGATGAGTAATGTGACCCGCAAATGCTGAAAACATGTAAAAGTCGAATGTTATGCAAATAAGACACATCAGCTGTGACACAATGCAGGGAATGCCCCCACACTGTAATGCAAATCCCCCTTGTATTGTGAGCAATGAAACGTAAACAGTACTATACTGTTATACGTCCCCGCTCCATTGACTTCCATTGATGTACAGAAGATGTTTTTTTTCTAAGTGCCGTTCCGGCAGCCTTAGCGATCGTTCTCCCGTCCAAACTGCCAACTTTAGTTGGCGGGAGAAATCGGCCATAACATCTCAATTTCGTAGTGCCGATCAGCCCCGATAAGCTGTTTTTTTTTGTTGAATCCAGCCGATTTAAAAAAGTGGCGATCAGTGTCGAAAACAGGCTTATCGGCAGGCGACTGGCCATAACCAAATTATCGGCTCCGAAACCTGGCGATATGAAGCACTTATCGGCGCTTACTGAATCTCAAACCCAATTTTGGCTATAACATGGCCATATTTCCCTTATCAACGCTTACTGCATGAGGCCCTTAGTCTGCTATAATGAAAATCTAATATAATGTTTCTCTAGTTCCCCTGAACAGACCTGTACAAGTATGTGCTAAAAGTATTTAATGAATATTAAAACAACTGCTAAAATTAAACCATTGTGACATAATGTATTTGATTGAATGCAAGTTTCTAGATTGAGCAGAATCATTATTCACGCTCTTAAATTATCCAATCTCGGTAATGCAATGACTAAGAATGTACATGTGGGTACTGTATGTGCAGTATTCATGGTGTTGGAGCTAGAATGCTGTGTGATTACACACCATAAAAAGTAGTGGACTTCCCTTGATTTCAAGACTTTCTATCCATTAAATATTAGGGCAAAGCACTTCGGACTTTCATTTAGAAATATTAAGTATTTATGCATGAGGAACAGAAACATTGAAATATTCTGTTTACAATGGAAGTGGAATTGTAAATCTGTAATGTAAGAAAAGTAGTGGTGCTCAGAGATTTTAAATAATAAAGTCATGATACTCTATACCCTCTAATGCCATAATACCACTGAGATGAGGCCTCATCATTTTCTGACGATAAGTATATCTCACCAATAATCCATAGTCAATGACAGGTCTTCCTCATGTTACAGACAGATTACTATTTAGCAGATAATGGGTGTTATTCAATAAACTCTCATAGTGTTGAACAGGTACGTCATGTGTTATGAGAGATTATATCTGTTTACTTGAAATCTTGCTTCTTTATAGTTGGTATTGAAGTTGATGGACACGTAGGCAGCACTGAAACAGAGAGTGATGGTGAGTAATATTTGGAAACTGTTTTTGTGTAATCCACTACGCACACCATAAAAGGTCTTGTGACGCAAATTTCGCCACCATCTCACAGCGCTGATGGAGAAAAAGGAGCATGGTCAGCATACTGTCTGCACAAGGAGCATTAATACCTACACAATATAAGTGAAGAATTATCAATGAATATCAATAAGAGACTATAGTATTATATAATGCATTGGTTCTTAAACCTCTTCTAAAGTCTCTGAGCCAGACTAGGTGTAAGACAAACACAAAACAGTATGTCCAAATGAAAATTAGGTGTATTCACCTGTATCTATTGTTTCATTCTAAAACCTGGTATAATCAGTTGTCCTTGAGCAGAGGTTTGAGAACCAGTGATCTAATCTCTACCAGTTAATGTACTCAGTTCTTAGTCATTAATGTTTATGTAGGCCAAGATACCTCTTATGGCCAACCAGTCAAGATCTGGGGGGGGGGGGGGGTATTATAGAGGGTTACCTCTTGTGCAGAGGTTATTATGCTTTAGAGCTGTGATTATTATTCCATTTAGTCTCCACCACTGCGTTCCCAGTAAAGATAAATGGGGAATATCCTCTAGCAATTCTTATGGGGAATGGAATATCATTACTACAAGTCTAAAGAACATACCAGTCCCAATGAAATTCAGTTTTTTTTTAAATTCTGCAATTTGGTGAAAAACAAATTCTAAAATTGTTGTGGAAATATATGAAGAAATTAATGCAAAGGCAAAAAGTATTAGTATATATCTTTTACAAAACGGGCAATGTCATCAAGGTTTCCTTCATATTTGATACTAGTTTTAACTGAAGCAAATGCTATACTATCAAATCTTGTAAAAATACACCAAAACATTGCATCAAACACTACCAAAAGTGTCAAATTTGACCAACATTTTCAAACTCATGATTACAATGTAATTGTTGAGGAAGGAGCTTTCTTAGGATTAGCAATTTGCACTAACCCAAAATGCACACATTTCACAAATGTGCATGAAAGTTTGGAGCCACTTTTGATTGTTGTGCAAATGTTTTTCATATCTTTAACTTACTGCACATTTAATTTTCATGCCAGAGAGTGATTGTTACATAATGTAATGAATGCAGCAAAGCTTACTCAAGGCTATACATCAAAGACAGTCAGCATTAGGTGTACACAGTGTACCGAACTGTACATACTGTAAATAATTAAATAGGAAGCAAAAATACAGCTCCAGTTTCAGCAGGGAGGTACAGGGTGTGACCAAATTAGTGTATTCTGAAAAGCCAAAAACAAAACATAATTGGCTTGAGGGAAAATATAAAAAAAAAAAATTAGAACCAAAGTTCAAACATTAGGTCTATTATCCATCTTTAGGGTGAAGCATTTTTAAAATATTAATAAAAAAATATAAAATAGACCTACTTATTACGTGTTTCACCCCATGATCTATTTTCAAAAATCATTAGTCAGCACGTAGGGAATCCACTCATTTTCAAAGCAGACAGTGAATTATGCTGCAAACTCCTGTCATTCTACTGGGTCATTGTGTCTAAATTACACGGCAGCCCCATTGAATGGAATTTCTACCATTCAAGTTGTCTATACTAACACATTCATAAAAACTACTATTAAAAATGATATAAAGGTTTTCACAGCTTACATTTAAAAAGATTTATATTAGAACCATGAAGGTTATGCCATACAGTATATTTTAAAACTATTGAATACTTTTATGCTTTTTTTTTTTCAGATTCAGATGTAGGGTATTTGTCAAATAAACAGCGTTATTCAAAGAAAAGGTTTGACAGCGACACAGAAAAGGAAAGTGAAGAAGATGAAAGCGACCCCCCGAAAAGGGGGAAAACGTCTAGAAAAAGATCTGTCAGAAGAGTGAAAGAAGGGAATGAGGATGAGGATGAGTCTGAGATTGAGACACCAAGGGAAAGTAAAAAGAAAATGCAAGAGGATAGGATCACAAATAATAACTGGAAAAAACAAAAGGAGGAAACAAATACCACGAGGAATGCAAGCCAAACAAAAAGAAAGGATAACACTAAAAAGAATGCGGACAAGAGGAAGAGGAAAAAAGACAGCAGGTATCTCAAATATTTATTTATACATTCAGAATCCTGTCTGACAGAGACTTTACTTTGTTGCTGTTTCTTTGCTCTCAGATCATGCCTCTGAAAGTTTGCTACATTTTTCAGAGTTGTTTACCTTAGTAATTACACTTGAGACTTTTGTTGTCAGGAAGATTTAAGTACTTGATATCTCCTCAGGCTGTGCACACCCCTGTGTGATTCAATTATCGGCCATGTTGTATTCATTTCTTTAAATATCCGGTGTTTAAAGTGTGTCCCCCTCCCCCCTATTTTGTCAGTTCATCTTCATCTTCATCAAGTTCGGATGAAGAAAGTCTGTCCGAGGGGGAAATAGCCGAGCTGATGGAGCAGGTAGAAGAAAAGAAAAAAATTATTTCTGCCATTAGAAACAAACCATGGCGCATGAACAAAAAGCTACATTTGATCAGGTACTGCACTAATACAGGTACTGGTACTGCACTGATAAAGGTACAGGTACTGCACTGATACAGGTACAACACTGATACTGATACTAGTACTGCACTGATACAGGTACAACACTGATACTGATACTAGTACTGCACTGATACAGGTACTGCACTGATAAAGCTGCAGGTACTTACATAGTTACATAGTAGATGAGGTTGAAGAAAGACTTCCGTCCATCAAGTTCAACCTATGCTAAATTTAGACAACAAATACTTTATCCTATATCTATACTTACTTATTGATCCAGAGGAAGGCAAACAAAAAACCCCATTAAGGGGAAACATTAATAACTTCCTGACTTCAAGAATTGGCAATCGGATTAATCCCTGGATCAATATCCTTCCCATGTATACTTATTTGGTATATCCCTGTATACCTTTCCCATCTAAAAATATGTCCAACCTTTTTTTGAACAAATCTATTGTATCTGCCATCACAGTCCCCATGGGTAATGAATTCCACATTTTTACTGCCCTTGCTGTAAAGAACCCTTTCCTTTGTTGCTGGTGAAATTTCCTTTCCTCCAACCTTAAGGGATGGCCCTGAGTCCTTTGTACTGCCCGTGGGATGAATAGTTTTTTGAAAGCTCCTTGTATTGTCCCTGAATATATTTGTATATAGTTATCATATCCCCTCTTAGACGCCTCTTTTCTAATGTAAATAAATCTAATTTAGCTAGCCTCTCCTCATAAGTTAGAATGTCCATCCCCTTTATTAATTTGGAGGCTCTTCTCTGCACTCTCTCTAGTTCCATAATGTCTTTTCTTTGGATTGGTGCCCAAAAGGTGTGGTCTTACTAATCCTTTGTAAAGGGGCATAATTATGTTTACTTCCCTTCCATCCATTGCCCGTTTGATGCAAGATAAGATCTTGTTTGCCTTTGCAGCTACTGCATAACATTGGGCACTATTGCTAAGCCTGCTGTCTACAAGCACTCCTAAATCCTTCTCCATCAAGGATTCCCCCAATATATCTCCATTTAATTTGTAAGTCGCCTTTTTATTCTTGTATCCCAAATGCATAACCTTACATTTATCTGTATTAAACCTCATCTGCCATTTACCTGCGCACGTTTCCAGTCTCTCCAAGTCCTTCTGAAGAGAAATTACATCCTGCTCTGATTCTATTACCTTACACAATTTAGTATCATCAGCAAAGATGGAGACTTTGCTCTCGATCCCAGCCTCAAGGTCATTAATAAACAAGTTAAAAAGCAGGGGTCCCAGTACCGATCCCTGAGGTACTCCACTCACGACTTTAGCCCAACCTGAAAAAGCTCCATTTATGACAACCCTCTGTTGTCTGTCCTTTAACCAGTTTTCAATCCAGGTGCATATATTATTACTGAGTCCAACTTTCTTTATTTTGTACACCAACCTCTTGTGTGAAACCGTATCAAAAGCCTTTGCGAAATCTAAGTAGACCACATCAACTGCATTACCCTTTTCTAGATTCTTACTTACCTCCTCAAAGAAACAAATAAGGTTAGTTTGGCAAGATCTATCCTTTATAAATCCATGCTGACAATTACTAATAATTTTGTTTTCCATTAGGTATTCCTGAATATTATCCCGTATTAAACCTTCAAGTAGTTTCCCTACTATTGAAGTCAGACTTACAGGTCTGTAATTTCCCGGTTGTAATCTAGCTCCCTTTTTAAATATAGGCACCACATCTGCTTTACACCAATCTTGTGGTACTGAGCCTGTGGAAATGGAGTCCTTGAATATTACATATAAAGGTTTTCTATTACTGAGCTTAACTCCTTGAGAACTCTTGGATTTATGCCATCGGGGCCAGGTGCCTTATTAACTTTAATTTTTTTAAGTCGCTTATGAACTTCTTCCTCAGTTAACCAATTGTCATTAATATGGAGGTTGGGGCTTCCTCCTGCGGCACTACTATTGAACTTGATTCTTCCCTGGTAAACACAGAGGCAAAGAATTTGTTTAATACCTCAGCTTTTTCCTTATCTCCAATAATCTGCCTACCCATCTCACACTGAAAGGGTCCTATATTTTCTTTTCTCATTTTTTTGTGATTAAGGTACTTAAATAATTTTTTAGGGTTGACCTTACTTTCTATTGCAATCCTTTTTTCATTATCCATTTTTGCTCATTTGATTGCCTTTTTGCAATTTTTGTTACATTCCTTATAATTCTGATACAATGTCTCTGTCCCTTCTGACTTAAAGAATCTAAACGCCTTCCTCTTCTTGTCCATTTCCTCCCCTACCTGTTTATTTAGCCACATTGGTTTTGACTTATTTCTTTTATACTTATTACCCAAGGGTATACACTGATAAGTGTGCTTTTCTAACAATGTTTTAAAGACTGCCCATTTATCTTCTACATGTTTCCCTGCAAAAACATCATCCCATTGTATTACTACTAGATTAGACCTCAGTTTATTAAAATCTGCCTTTCCAAAGTTGAAAGTCTTTGTTGAACCCAAGTAATCTGTTTTTTGATAATTTATTTCAAATGAGACCATGTTATGATCACTGTTACCCAAATGTTCCAGGACTTGAATATTTGTTATTACTTCTACATTGTTTGATATGACCAAATCCAGAACTGCCCCTCTCCTGGTTGGTTCCTCAATAATTTGGGTCATATAATTGTCTTTAAGCACCCCCAAAAATCTGTTCCCTTTTGTTGTAACGCTAATCTCATTGCCCCAGTCTATGTCTGGATAATTAAAATCCCCCATTATGCAAACATGACCCAGTTTTGATGCCTTCTCCATTTGCAAAAGTATTTTAGCTTCCTCAATCTCGCAGATATTTGGTGGTTTATAGCACTGATAAAGGTACAGGAACTGCACTGATACAAATATAGGTACTGCATTGATACAGGTACAGGTACTGCATTGATACAGGTACAGGTACTGCACTGATACAGGTACTGGTAATGCACTGATACAGATATAGGTACTGCATTGATACAGGTACAGGTACTGCACTGATACAGGTACTGGTACTGCACTGATACAGGAAATTATACTGCACTGATAGAGGTCAGATTTATCTAATAGGGCTGTAAGTCTGTCATCTAGATGGGTGATAGCTAGGTATGTTGGGGTGGAGGTGGTGGTGGCTAGTTGCTCGAGGGAAGTTTATTATGGGGTGGGAGGTAGGTGTTAGCCCCTTGTTTGCCTATTATTGGGTTTCCCATGACTAGATGGCTACTTGGGCTACTAAGCGGTTAATATATTAAAACATTTACTTATCTATCTTTTAGAATCTATTCTAGGTATTCTCTCTCTCTCCTCTCCAGGCCCTATTTCAGAGTTTGGATGGGAGTAACTCCAGCTTTAGGTATAATTTAAACAACATAACATTATTTCCCGCAATTAATATGTAGTGAATATAAATGATGCTCATTTAGAATGACGACCGATAACTTAGATTAATGTCACAGTAAATAGGCTAACGCCCTTTGCTAAATCTAGCCCATGGAGTACATCTACAGAATGTAAAATTGTCAGTCACTAATAGCAGCTGATTGACTCCACATTAATACAGTTAACTCTGTACCCCCCATTGTACCACGCTGAGGAATATGTTGGTGCTTTACAAATAAATAATAATAATAATATAGTTAAAAAAACATATGAGTTTTGTTAACAAGCAGAGCCTATATTGCTGCTTGAAATATGCTACATTGCATTTAAAAACTAAAACATAAAATGTGTACCATTTAAATAAATGGATAGCACGGTGTGTGTAAAAACGCTGGGGAAATAGGGTGTTGTCATTTAGGTGCCACTGGTAATCTACAACGTTGTCAAAATATGTTAATTAACATTACATTGCAAGAAGGCCTTTCTATGCGGCACTATTATTACATATTGTTAGAATGTATTTATAAAGTGCAAAGATATTACTCTGCTCAGTATAAAGGAGAACAGTAGTTACATAAGCAGTATAACATTCTAAATCAGAACATATGAGCACAAACTGATACAATAGGATCCACTGAGGGTCCTCCTTGTGAGATCTCACAATCAAGAGACAATAAGAGGCACAGGTAACACCTCCCAGGCCTGTGCCGGAAAACTCCTTCTGGTCCATTCAAGTGGTAATAAAGAAATAATAAGTACACAATCGCAACTACTTTCATGTTACTGTTGATTATGGTCTAAAGCTGAGGCCCCAGTACCTCCACTGCACGCGCGCCCGCGAGACTGGCGGCGCGTGCAGCCGTTTCCCTGGTCTGCAGTGAGCTGCATGAAGAGAGACCGGGGGGTAGAGGGAGGTGGAGTGTTGGGGGAGTGACGGGGGCGCGGCCATGACGTCACCCGGCAGGTTCGTACCCTTTGGCTGTACCGCCGGGGGGCGTGGCTTAGCGCTCCGTCGCGAGTCCTGCTCTCAATTCTATTGAGAGCAGGAGCAACTCACGCCACAGCGCTGCGGCCCCCCTTGCAGCGGGCCCGGCGCCATTGAGGGGAGGGCTCTCGTCCCTGTAGCGTCCGCCACAGCGGGCGCTGCAGTAGCCAGCGGGGACCAGGCCTTACACATCAAAATTATTTCATCACACTGACTCTTTTTAACCAGGGAAGCACAAGATTTTGTTGAAAAATTTGAAGGAGCACTGGGAAGAGGAAAAGGAAGAAAACTGTATGCTTATAAAGTCATGATGGCCAAGGTACGTTATAAAAAATAATGACACCCATGTATCAAGAAAGGAAGAGTATTTTTTAATAAATATTAATTTTTCTTAAACAAAATGGTACACCACATGTAATGCATTCTCTATTCTTTACTTTCCTAGTTAAATGTATTTTTAACTTGCAAATTTAGATAAAAAATCAGAGCTAGATCAGAGCTGCAGAAAGCAAAATAGCAAACATCACAGAATATCCCATACATCCTCATTTTGTTAGGGGTGGTTACAAACTGATGATTGCCACAGTGACTCCTACAATCAAGTTATTAACATCATATGATATTAAGAAAGTCATAGTGACCCACTTTTCAGCATGAGTGATAATAATCAATTATTGAGGCTGAAGAAGTAAGAGTGATAAGGGCACAGCCTTTGAAGTGCACAAAGCTGTTTTGAATCAGTGTCAGCTATGATTTATTTCCCATGCTTCAAGTATCGACATTAGATTGTAAGCTCTTTGAGTCAGGGACTCAATGTTTACTCATCAACAGCAGCATCTACACAAAACTATTGTTCTAATTACAATATTCATGCATTTAAAAAACAAAAAAAAACAAAGGGGATTTCCTATCATGGGACAAGTGAGATAGGAGGAGTAGACACTGCCTGTAAACAAGGACAATGGGGAACCTGGTTCAATTCCCAGTGTCGGCTCCTTGTGACCATGGGCAAGTCACTTTATCTCCCCTGTGCCTCAGGCACCAAAATCATAGAAAAAAGTTATTACTATTATTATTATAGACCTGCAAATGCAGAAGTGCCATTATTTGTCCAAATGTAGCATTTTAACTACAGTATCAAAGATAATTGCATCAAGTTAGTCCCTCGCTGCCAACAACGAATTGCTGTGTTCTGTGACATACTATAGGTTATTGCGCTTTTCATAGACATGCTAACACACCAAGTGTGTTATTTTATTTTAACCTTTTTTTAAACAAACACACATTATTATTTTTATTTTTTTTAACAATAAACAACTTTTTTTTTACAATCTGTAGAAATGGATGAAGTTTAAAAGAGATTTTGACAATTTTAAAACGGCATGTATTCCATGGGAACTGAAAATAAAGGAGATTGAAAGTAAGTGAATACGTTTGTTAAGACACAGCAGCCTTAAATTCATTCCTAATTTCTGAGTTAAATTTTTAATAACGTAAAAGTTATTTGGTTGTCTACTTTATTTGCATGGTAATATAAAAAAAATTGTGCTCACGGGACGACTCACAATAGCAATAAAAAAAATGATTAAAATAACAGCAAAGAGGAACAAATCTTGTATAAATGCGTGCCGAGGACCACACAAACTCCAAGAATACACTGAAACTGACACAGACATACGTGGGCACCAGCATGCAATATAAACATGAAAGTTCTGCAAATTCATTGAAATTTGCAGTTTTTGCAGGAAAAAAAATATATCATTTTTTTTAATACAATTAAGAAAATAAATGGGAAAAATAGCAACATTTCCCAATCTTTTCCACATAAAAAAAAGCTACATTCCACATCTCTTTTTGCATAAACTTCCCTCCAGCCTCTGGAATATTTACAAAATTGTGAAAGTTCACACATCACACATACAAATATGTAAAATGTATTGTACTGGGATTAAAAGTGGAAGAACACCGTCCAACACAAAAACACCTTTAGAGTATACAGTTGTTTCATTGTGTGCTGTGATTGGGCCAGCAAGCAATTTAATATGCTCAAATGTTACAAAATTCTGAGCTATAATGTAGTGTAATGTTTAGTTAAATATGTTAAATACTGACTCTTAAAGGTTCAAACATCTTGTTTATAGTAGCTTTGGGTGTTCCAAAACATATTAGGGTTTATTTATTATTGTTTTACTGGCTGGATTATGTAATTAAATGTAACAGATTTGATATTGTATATTGTTTACTGCCAACAACTCACTTTTTGTTGAAACACACAACATATAGAAGGAAGTGATAATAATGGCTTCTACTGTATATTGTACTCAATCAATGCACTATTTTCCTCTTGTTCAAGGTCACTTTGGATCATCAGTAGCATCTTATTTTGTATTCCTAAGGTGGCTGTATGGTGTAAATTTGGTTCTTTTGGGCTTGGTGTTTGGACTTGTTTTAATTCCAGAGGTAAATGCACGGCTTTTAACATTAACAGACATGACATTTACACTAGTTTCAGATTTGAAGTATTACAATGTTAAATTCTCCTGAAAAGTTATAAAATACTGTATCGAATGTGGTAAACTATATAGAATCAGCTGATACTAGATACATTGTTGATGTCAATTGCAATATTCATTCATGGTATTCTATTTTAGTAATTTTAAATTAATTAAAATGCTCTCTTTTCTTATTGTTGATGTAAATAATGAAATGGAGAATGATATATTATTGTGGAGCGTGTTTTAGTAGAGACACAAATAGTACTCATACAGTTGAAACCATTTGTATCCACACTTACCGAAACAGGTTTTAATGGGAGTGCCAAATGGAAGTATACCAAGAAAGAGCGTACCAAGACAGGAACAAGCCACTGCTATGAATTATGGTGTGCTCAGTGAGTTTGGGGTAAAACAATTACTTTCTTACTATACCCGTAGTAAAGCAAACAACTTTAACCTTGTAGAATTATTGAAGTTTTGAAAAACATGTAAGTCTTTATCTCTTAAACACTTGTAATGATACATATATTGTCTGCCCAAGTTTCTATGCTAGCTTCAGAGAATAAGAGAAGTGATGGAATTGGGAAGAGGCCAGATACCAAGGGAAAATATATCTAAAGGCAAATTTGGGGCAAAATGTATGCAAATTGTGTCATTTTCCACATTACATCCACCACCAGTTTAAGTTCTTTCAAATCTAAGGCTGTCACACATTTTAATCTGGTCTGTAACTGTTTCATACGCCCATAATATATATTTTCTTTAACTGTGCATGCAATGTCTTGTATATAATGTATACCCTGTTCATTTATGTAACTATTTGTAACCATGTATTATTTGTCTTAACTCTGTGCCCAAGACATACTTGAAAACGAGAGGTAACTCTCAATGTATTACTTCCTGGTAAAATATTTGATAAATAAATAAATTAATTTGTGCCACTGTATCGAGGTCTTCGCTCCAATTTAGCACCATGGGCATCAGATATCACATTTCTTGGGTACCATGATGCTCCAAAAAACCTTTTTGAATTCCGATGCCCTTTAAAATTTTCTTGGTACTCTGATGTCACACAACTTTCTTATCTTACATCAATAGATAATAATAATAGCATGTTCTTGTATAGTGCTGCTAGTTTACGTAGCGCTTTACAGAGACATTTTGCAGGCTATGGTTTTGATGCCTGAGGCACAGGGAGAGAGGGAGAGAGAGGGAGAGAGAGGGAGAAAGAGGGAGAGAGAGGGAGAGAGAGGGAGAGAGAGGGAGAGAGAGCGAGGGAGAGCGAGGGAGAGCGAGGGAGAGCGAGGGAGAGAGAGGGAGGAAGAGGGAGGAAGAGGGAGGGAGAGGGAGGGAGAGAGAGGGAGAGAGAGGGAGAGAGAGGGAGAGAGAGGGAGAGAGAGGGAGAGAGAGAGGGAGAGAGAGGGAGGGAGAGGGAGGGAGAGGGAGGGGGAGGGAGAGGAAGGGAGAGGGAGGGAGAGGGAGACCTGCAAAACCATATCTATGGACACTTTTAAGTGGATATCACGAGCCATTAGCAATTTGTATCCTGCTAAATTGAAGTACTCCAGAGCACCTTGTAAAGGCTGAGAATTATATGTATTCTGTATGCTTTTAATGTAATAGACCGTGTCCTAATAAATGTTTGACATCTGGGATCATTTCATGAAAACAGAAAATAATTATATCCGATTTGGAAAACTGTCTCTGGGAAGTGTTTGATATCTAGATCTAAAGTATTAATTCAATAAGATTGATACAAACATTTCTGATTCTGTTAACTTTGAGCCTGTATCCAAAATCCCTATTTTCACAGCCACCTCAATGAAGAACTGTTCTTTGTTATGTGTAGTATACCAACGAGAACAAGGATCACACGGAACACAGATTAAAACTATGCTAAATTGCATTTAGTTATAAAATACAAAGCAGAACAGTAATTTAGACAATTATTACCAGATTTAGCAGTTTAAGATACTCTATGTTAAGCTTTATCAACTTTTAGTCAATCTGAGCCTTAATGTCATGAAAGATGAACAGCACCTAAGACATCATCCTTTGTAGGTATAACACAAAATACAAACAGCAAAAAACCTTGGCGCTAACCTCCACAGAAAAAAAACAAAGAAAAAGGTTGAATATTACCAGTGAATGGTGACGAATATCCCTAGGCAATCAATTTAGGAAAAACCTAGGTTGATAAACCTTCTGCTACAACCCCAATGGGGGTTATCCAAAACCCTGGACAAGAGAGATAAACAAGAAAACGGGGGAGCAAGGGTTAAAAGGAGAAAATGCAGTCTTTAAATTTAACGCATAGATCAAACCTCATAAGGTTAGATAAGCCAGGGGGGGGGGGGAGATAAATAAATATAGACTCACAATACTTACACGGCCCAGTGTAAGTACAAATATAACAAGAGGTATCTGTGATAATCCAATTCTCCTACCCCGGTCCGTGCAGCAGGGGGGCTGGGTCACTGGCAGGTGGTGGTATGATGAGGGAACCCTCACTCTGCCACTCTATCCCAACGTCTCCCATGTGGAGTGATCAAACAGATGGTGAGGCAAATGTATTAATGTCAAACCGACAGATTTAATCGGTAGATGGTAATGTTTTTACAAAGCACTCACATAAAAACAAAGTCCTCAGTCAGCACTCATAGTACAGGCGCACGCCCTGCAACTGCAGTCCCTGCTACCGCGTCCGGAAGGCAGGGAAGTGTGATGGTGATGTCAAGAAGCTTACAACTGCGACCGCTACGGAGGCTCTCCTGGGACAAGAACAGATGGCCAGTTGGGAGCAACGCGTTTCGCTGAGACTTCGGCTTCATCAGGCTCAGATTTCTGATTTCTGAGGTTTGATCTATGCGTTATATTTGAAGACTGCATTTTCTCCTTTTAACCCTTGCTCCCCCTGTTTTCTTGTTTATAACACAAAATACCCCCATCTAATTTGATGGATAACTGTATAGCCTGCAAAAGAAAAAACAAAATAGCTTTGTCTGGAGTTACTTGATTGCTGTTGAGATGAAGTTAATTTTTTTCCCCATATTTTACAGGGCTATTTAAAATATTCAGCGCTCTTTTATGGCTATTACAATAATCAAAGAACAATTGGCCTTCTACAGTATAGGCTTCCACTGGCATATTTCACTGTTGGTGTTGGAGTGTTTGGATACAGTCTAATAGTTGTGATAAGAACGTAAGTATACGTTTTACTCTCTTCTTTTTTTCGAACCCCTCTCAGTGATATGTTTTACTCAATAACAAGTTTGCAGCAGTAGCATTTCTATATATTTCATTTCTCGGAGCAAGTGTTATACTTTAGCCCTGTTAAAATGCATAAGCAAATGTATTGAGGTTTATCAAAGAAAATCTTTAAGAGTAACACACTCAATGATTTGTTGCAGTTTATAATACATTTAGGGGTTATAATACATTTAGAGTTCTTCATACTGTAGATGCAGTTACACAGTGCAGAGCTTTCAAACGTATAGTACAGAGCTTCAAAAGATGGACAGCACACAAAGAAAGCTACAAAGGGGATTAGAAAGCACTAAAATTCAATCTATAAAGAACTGTAATGTTGTTCCATTAAAAGGTATCACAACCTTCAACAAATCAGCATGTTTCCATGGTCAATAAAGCTACTAGAACTTTTAACTACATCTAATTTACATACAATATACTTTAAGGAGATTTTACCATTGGCGCTGAAGCCTCAAACCCCTATTGAGTCAATGGAAGTTTTGGGTCAATCTCACTGTAATGAGCCACCTCAGAACACATTGAAAAAGGCCCTAAATGTTAATGATATAATCCGGGATTTTAGAAATTCCCAGAGTAATAAAATGCATCAAAGTGGGATGGGTAGACTGGGGTAACATTTACAAGTTGTAAATTGCATACCTAGAGGCATATGTTTTAGGATGGTACAATTTCATCCCTAACATTATGCATACATTTTGTTCCTGCGCCATGCTAATTGTGCCTGTAACATCTGATGACTGATATGTGATCTCAAAGGAATGGGGGGGGGGGGGGTGCAACTATAAGTGACCAAAAAGAATACAAAAAACACAAAATAGTGTACAGTAATACGTTTCTACATCAAGTGTCAATAAAAGCAGGGGAAAAGTGCAATCACATTTCAACAAAGGAAAACAGTGTAATCAATACAGTGTAAATGGCAAATCGCAGGACCACTTGAAGAAATCCCCTCTCATCGGATGTTGCAGACAGCAAAGTATGGGTGATGTAGATCTCAAATAGAAAGATATGCACAGATGTGCAGGTGGTTTTCAACAAATGTAACAACAGAGATAAAAACACATACACATTTACATTCACAATAAAGCCATATAACAAGTGCATTTGTGTGAAGTCTAGACTCTATACATAGTATTTGTGGATCTGTAGTTGTACTGCCGCTTGACTCTACGTGTTCAACTATCAAGCTTTGTCAGGAGTGATAGCGAAACACATTGTCATAGGTCTTCTATTGCTCTGGAGAGACGCTGCCACACACCCTACCTAACACCGGAGACTTGAAGACTGAAAGGTGGATGGAGGCCGGTCACGAGGATGCTGGAACTGAGTGGTCGAGCAGTGGTTATATGGCTTTACTGTGAGTCTAAGGGCCTCATGCAGTAAGCCCTGATACAAAATTTTCAGCACGAATTGCGAAAATGTTTTTTTTGGGCGATTTGCCCTCGCAGTATTCAGTAAGGGCCGAATCCTTCCGATCCCTGCTGAAGCACTGCGAAAGCAAAGCTGCCGATGACCTGTGGCGATACAGCCTGGCTCCCGATAAGGCTCCCGATAAGCCTTTGGTGCCGATAGATGTTTGCAGCTGAGAGAGACAAGCCGCTCTCTCAGCGCAAACATCGGCACCAAAAAAAGTATTTAAAAACAACTTTTATTCATAGTGTACATGTGCAGGGGGTCTTCGGAGCTGAACCGCGTTGGTTTGAGGTCCGGGGACCCCCTGCCCCCCGAGATACAGGCCCCTTTATGAGGTGCCGGTATCCCTCGGCGTTTAAAGGTCCCGATCACGTGACCGCGACCTGTAAACAAACCAGAGGGATACCGGCACCCCATAAAGGGGCCTGTATCTCGGGGGGCAGGGGGTCCCCGGACCTCAAACCAACGCGGTTCTGCTCCGGAGACCCTCTGCACATGTACAGTATAAATAAAACACACACACATCAATAAAGACTCGTTCCTTACCTTGGCGGCTATGTGCAACGGTAATGAAGCAGCATGAATGTCTTTTTAATTATACTGTACAGTGAGCAGGGGGTCCCCTGAGCTGAACCGCATTGCTTTGTGGAGCAGGGACCCCCTGCTTCCCGAGTTACAGGCCCCGGTATGTGTCATCGGGTGGCAGTGTCGCCGCCATGTTTATAGCGTCCCCGCAATAAACATGGCGTCCACACTATAACCGATGGCCCAAACCGGGGCCTGTAACTCGGGAGGCAGGGGGTCTCTGAGCCACAAATAAATGCGCTTCAGCTCAGGGGGCCTCCTGCTTCCGCACAATATTATTAAAATACATTAATGCTGCTTCATTACCAGAGCGGATAGCCGCTAAGGCAATGAAGGGGTTAACGCATAGTAGCATGTTTATTGGGGACAAATGCCCCCAATAAACATAGCAGCAATACACAACATACAGTATAGTAATGGGCAGAATGACTATTATCCACAAATGGATAATAGTGCAGTTGTCCATTTAAAATACATACACAACAATAAAGACTTTAAATACATATAGCACTCACCCATGTCCCACTGCCACGATGAAGGCCATCCTCATCTTCATCCTGCCCATGCCCCATCCGCTTCTGCAAAACAAACACAAGAATTACAACATCCAAATTAATGTCCCCTAACCCCTTAATCATCATAGCGGTTATTAACCGCTACTGTTATTAAGGGGTTAAGCCACCATCACCCACATACCCTCCCCCACAAAGCCCCCCAACCACCCTCACCCAATACCCACAGGGGAGTCCTACCAAATACCCTTGGGCCTAATACCCCCTCCCACAGCACATACAGTACAATAATGTGCCAAATAACTATTATCCACATAGGGATAATACATTATTTGGCCATTATTAAACACATTCAATAACGTTAAAATGTAAAGAAAATTGTACTAACCTCATCAATAAGAAGTCTCCGTCGCCAGCATCATCCTTGGGGTCCGTTGCCAACATTAGAAATAGCCACAACATTTGAATATCATTAACATAACACTGAACCCCTTAATCACCTTATCGGGTACTAACCTGAAAGGTAATTAAGGGGTGAAGCCATCCTGCAATGCCTACAACAGTTATGCATAACATCCTCAGTGAAATAAAAACCAATTGCCTAACCAAATTCCATTTAATCATTCAATCTGTAGGCTCACATGCCTCATAAAACATTGCATTTACAGTGTATACATGTAGCATAACATGTAAACTGCATGTACACGCTGCAAATCAATTTTAACAATACAATAATGCCACTCAAATCGCCATACATCACAAGAAGTATATTATTTAATCCAATAAACTCACCATCAATGAATTACCACACATCAATTACATCCCTAAACAATTAAAATACCATCTATACCAATTACACAATGAACTAAAGCTATCCTAACAGAGAACAACTTCAAAACATAGTCAAAAGTACACCAACAATTACAATATACTAAAGCAAGGCTTTCCATATCCTACTGTACGGCCTGGAAGCCCAAAACTTACATCTGTCTAAAAATAAAATACATTTAGCACACATCAATGCATAGCCACAATGATTAACAATACAGAATTAGAAGCTTTAACAACACTATCATTTCTTACCCTGTATATATATCTGTACACATACATACAGACATACATACAGTGGGAAGAAATTATATGCATTATAAAAAATGAAAACATGAAAAAGCAACACAAAAAACAGTTACATTAAGTACATTTCTTTATTTTACTTACCATTACTTGCCCCCACCGACTCCCGTTGATCAGCTTACTCACGAACCAAGCCACGACACCATCCACGACACCATCCACGACACAATCCAGGAACAAATCCACGAACCAAACCAGGAACCAATCCAAGAACAAGTGCAGGAACCAATCCAAGAATAAGTGCAGGAACCAATCCAGGAAGCAAGCCATGAAGAAATCCACGAAACAATCCACGACACGATCCAGGAACAGGAACCCATAAAAGAAAAAAACATAACAAATTAAACATTAAAATAATAAAACATGACAATCAAGGGTTTTACTAGTTTTATTCTTAGTGAATCTGTATTAAAATACCTTGTTCCGGGGTCTTCTTGACGTCCGGTGCCACGCCCTGGTCTTCAATCTTCAGGAGGAGGTCCGTCCTCCTCGGCATCTGCCTTCAAAATGAGACGACATAGGCTTTTAAAGGCCTATGACGTCACATTTGTCGTCATATGGTTCCCACGGCCCTGATTGGGCCGTGAAAACCATGTGTTTTGGCCGATGTAAAAAAATTGATGACGTCACTTAAAGGCAATGCCAGCACAGCCAATCAGAATGGCTTTGCTGCTATTGCCTTTAAGAAAACGTCATGAAATGACACATGGCCGGACTCACATGGTAAGCCAGCCAATCAGAGTAGGGATGGAGTTCCCACGCACTTGTTCTTGGATTGGTTCCTGGTTTGGTTCGTGGATTTGTTCCTGGATTGTGTCGTGGATGCTGTCGTGGATGGTGTCGTGGATTGGTTCGTGAGTAAGCTGATCAACGGGAGTCGGTGGGGGCAAGTAATGGTAAGTAAAATAAGGAAATGTACTTAATGTAACTGTTTTTTGTGTTGCTTTTTCATGTTTTCATTTTTTATAATGCATATCATTTCTTCCCACTGTATGTATGTCTGTATGTATGTGTACAGATATATATACAGGGTAAGAAATGATAGTGTTGTTAAAGCTTCTAATTCTGTATTTTTAATCATTGTGGCTATGCATTGATGTGTGCTAAATGTATTTTATTTTTAGACAGATGTAAGTTTTGGGCTTCCAGGCCGTACAGTAGGATATGGAAAGCCTTGCTTTAGTATATTGTAATTGTTGGTGTACTTTTGACTATGTTTTGAAGTTGTTCTCTGTTAGGATAGCTTTAGTTCATTGTGTAATTGGTATAGATGGTATTTTAATTGTTTAGGGATGTAATTGATGTGTGGTAATTCATTGATGGTGAGTTTATTGGATTAAATAATATACTTCTTGTGATGTATGGCGATTTGAGTGGCATTATTGTATTGTTAACATTGATTTGCAGCGTGTACATGCAGTTTACATGTTATGCTACATATATACACTGTAAATGCAATGTTTTATGAGGCATGTGAGCCTACAGATTGAATGATTAAATGGAATTTGGTTAGGCAATTGGTTTTTATTTCACTGAGGATGTTATGCATAACTGTTGTAGGCATTGCAGGATGGCTTCACCCCTTAATTACCTTTCAGGTTAGTACCCGATAAGGTGATTAAGGGGTTCAGTGTTATGTTAATGATATTCAAATGTTGTGGCTATTTCTAATGTTGGCAACGGACCCCAAGGATGATGCTGGCGACGGAGACTTCTTATTGATGAGGTTAGTACAATTTTCTTTACATTTTAACGTTATTGAATGTGTTTAATAATGGCCAAATAATGTATTATCCCTATGTGGATAATAGTTATTTGGCACATTATTGTACTGTATGTGCTGGGGGAGGGGGTATTAGGCCCAAGGGTATTTGGTAGGACTCCCCTGTGGGTATTGGGTGAGGGTGGTTGGGGGGCTTTGTGGGGGAGGGTATGTGGGTGATGGTGGCTTAACCCCTTAATAACTGTAGCGGTTAATAACCGCTATGTTGATTAAGGGGTTAGGGGACATTAATTTGGATGTTGTAATTCTTGTGTTTGTTTTGCAGAAGCGGATGGGGCATGGGCAGGATGAAGATGAGGATGGCCTTCATCGTGGCAGTGGGACATGGGTGAGTGCTATATGTATTTAAAGTCTTTATTGGTGTGTATGTATTGTAAATGGACAACTGCACTATTATCCATTTGTGGATAATAGTCATTCTGCCCATTACTATACTGTATGTTAGGGGGGTATAGTTGTTGTTGGGTATATATATATCTATATATATATAGATATATATATATATATATATATATATATATATATATATATAATTATTTAATTATTTATTTAATTCGTTATTGTGGGGCTGGGGTGTGTTTTTTTTATTATTGTGGGTAGTGGGGGTGTGTGAAAGGGGCATTAGCCCCAACGGTGGTTGTTTAGGGCTTGCGGGTGGGTAGCGGGAGGCCTTAACCCCTTCAGGACCGTAGCGGTATTAACCGCTACGGTCGTGAAGGGGTTAAGTGCCCCCGCATCCCCCCCGCAAGCCCTAAACTCACACCCAGGGCCAAATACCCCCCTCACCTATCCCCGCTACCCACAATAACGCTGGCACGGTGGGTTAACCCCTTCATTGCCTTAGCGGTTAGCCGCTAAGGTAATGAAGTGGCTTTTAAATGCCTTTTTCCTGCCTCGGATGCATGCCGGGGGGCTCCGGTGCGGGTATCAGCTCCGGAGACCCCCGGCATCAATCACAGGCAGGAAAAAGGGCTGATTTTTCCTAAGTGTCGCCCTTGCCGATGCTTCTCCTTCAGCAAGTTGCCAACTTTAGTTGGCGGGCTGGATTGGCCATAAAATCTCCAATCTGGCCTGCCGATCAGCACCGAAAAGCTGATCGGGGCTTACTGAATTCAGGCGGGAAAAAAAGTCCCGATAAGTGGCTTATCGGCAGCCGGGTGGCGAAAAAATTTTTTTCGGAAGAAAAGTTGCCGATAATTCCCACTTATCGGGGCTTACTGAATCAGGAGGGCAAAAAACGGCTATAAAATGCCGAAAAAGCCTTATCGGGGCTTACTGCATGAGGCCCTAAATGTGTATGTGTTTTTATCTCAGTTGTTACATTTGTTGAAAACCACCTGCACCATCTGGCCATATCTTTCCATTTGAGATCTACATCACCTATACTTTGCTGTCTGCAACATCCAATAAGAGGGGGTACCTACAAGTAGTTTTTCCTGCGAGTTGCCACATATTCAGCCTGTTTTCCTTTCTTGGAAACGTGAGTGCACTTCCTCCGCCCTTGCTTTTATAGACACGTTTTGTAGAAACGTATCACACAATTTTGTGTTTTCTTTTTGGTCACTGATACCTACGCTACCCATTCCCTTGAAATTACACATCTGTGGAAGAATTGTGAATAGTTCTTCAATAGGATTTTTGCTGCAATTTGAGTAAAAATACACTTTTATTGTATTCTTTTCCCATTTTCCCAAAGTTCACATGGTTTATAGTTGATTTTCACTTCATCACACATATGTATTCACTTATTGTTCACTACTATACAGGCATACCCCGGTTTAAGGACACTCACTTTAAGTACACTCACGAGTAAGGACATATCACCCAATAGGCAAACGGCAGCTAGCGCATGCGCTGTCAGCACGTCCTGAACAGCAATACCGGCTACTTACCTGTAACGAAGCTGTGCGCAAGCGGGGAGACAATAGAAATGCGTTATTTACATCAGTTATGCACGTATATGAAGATTGCATTACAGTACATGCATCGATAAGTGGAAAAAAGGTAGTGCTTCACTTTAAGTACATTTTCGCTTTACATACATGCTCCGGTCCCATTGCGTATGTTAATGTAGGGTATGCCTGTACACCAATTGTTGTTCACTTTTTAGATATTAGGGTTTTTTTAAGCTTATAGTGACTATTTACCCTTTACACTTTTTCCACAACTGATATTTATTATCAGTACAGTCCTGTCAGATTTAATTGACTAACAACTGCTCCATTTATTGCATCCAACTTCTCACCCCTCTTTTTTCCCGTTAATCTCTTCATAGTTTCCTTATATCTGCTTCCTCTTTCTTACTTATTTTTATGCTTTCTTTCTCATTTGTGCACCATTTGTTCCCACGATCACTCTATTCATTTTTTCATGACTTCGTTCAAGTCTTACTACAGTAAGTAAGAATCCTTAAGAACTTTGTTGTGAAGTATTTTTAATAGTTTGCAGAGTGGAATCTTCCCCAGTTAAAAATGAATTAGACAGATATCAGATGTCTACTTCACTTGCTCTGAGTCTCTTGTGATAATACTTCTAAGGCTGGAGACATGGTGCCTTCACCCGTGCGGAGGTGTGCACGGCCGTGACGTCACCCTCTTGAAGCGGGTGTGTTTTTTGGCCATGGTGCGCACGCCGTCCATGGACGTGTCTAGGGGTGTGCCAGTGACGTCACAGAGCTTGTTCTCCCTCATTGGGCGAACTGCTCACGTGACCTGTCTGTCGTGCTGAGAAATCAGTTTAACTGATTTCTCATGCAACGCGCACCCTCCTACTTCCACGCAGACGCGCCCGCACGCCGCATGAACGCGAACACTGCCTTAAGGCAGTCTGTTCGCTCAGCGTGCGGACGCCTCCGCACTGTCTGCAGTACCATGGCCCCAGCCTAAGTATTCAATAAATTAATAAATTATGATTTATTTTCTATAAACTTATCTTATCTTATTATCACTATACTACTGTATATTGACAAGCAGAATGGCAAAGAATGCAAACGAAAGCACAGCAGATGGGGATGATGACAATTTTATATTCAGCTGGAAAATGTTTACAAGTTGGGATTATCTCATTGGCAACCCTGACACAGCGGACAACAAGTTTGCATCAATAACAACCAGCTTTAAGGTGAATACAAAGATGCTATGGTCTATATTTTGAAAAGTATTGATAGTATTAATACCTTTAGTGTTAGAGGGTCCAGCTACGGAGAGTGATGAGTTGCTGGTCTCTTCAGGGGTTTAAAATTAAGAGGATTCGCCTTGCATATGCTATTTACAGATTGGGCAAGGATGCAAATGCTATATAGTGCTTTTCGGTTGCAGGCCATAAGGTCTCAGTTACAATACAATACTATTTTATATAAACTGTCTATTTCTCGAAAAGGAATCCATCGTGGAAGAACAGGAAAATACGAAGGTAGAAAATATTCACCTGAGGCGATTTCTAAGGGTCCTGGCCAATGTTATGATTACAGTTTGTCTTGGAGGAAGTGGCTATCTCATTTATTTTGTTATGAAGCGATCACAGAAATTCAAGCAGATGGATAATATAAGTTGGTATCAGAAGAATGAGGTAAGGTTGATTAAATATGGATATTTAGGGAGCTAAAAAAAAGGACAACATTGTGAAAGGCCAATGCAAAATCCTATATTACCATGTTCCACCGATCGCTGTTTATCAGGTTAACTGCGACGTGTACACTTCCACGTGTACTTGTTCTGCGGGAGGTAACACTCATTGAGCCATTAGGTCATTTAATATAGGATAACATGGTGTTTATGGGTTTTTATGGTATTTATGGGTGTTTGATTTTTTGACCATACGCAGCAATAGAAAATGAATTTTAAGGAACTTTATTAAGTCTCGCATCTTTTTTATTGCCTTTTTTTTTAATCCGAAAGCTCTGAAAATCCGGTAGATCCTTGGAATTCCCTTTTTTTAATTGATAGGCCCTATTCGTTTAACATAACTTTATTTTACTGCACTGTCTGATACTTTATTGTCCACACTCACATTAACGATGTTTGATCAAAGCAAACGTTTTATTAACCAAAAGTACTGTACTATACAGTTTAAGATGCCAGTGTCTCGTCTACCTTCTGGGTGATTCAAAATTGGCGCCAAACCAGGTGCTAATTGGAAGCAGCAATTGGTCACCTTGCTACTTTCTATTTCATGAATGCAGGCACCATCTTTGAAAATCCAGGAAGTGCACCTGCACCAAAAAATGTACCTCTGGAACCCGAGCTGAAAATAGTGTGATTCAGTTCAGCGGCCATTCAGTCCGAATACCATAAAAAAAAAAATATTTTAATTCTGGATGAGATTGCTGCTTCAATGCAATAATTTGTTATTTTCAACTACAGTATATATCTCTCTCTATGACCAAATTCAATACGCAGCCTACGTACTAAGATTGCTTGTGCTCTTACTACTTTTGGGTAAACAGTTAAAGGCATGATTGCAATTACTACTTCAATGGTGAATTATATACAAATGTCCTGCTTATATTATTTAACAAAGTAACATGTTAAATGTACAGTAAGTGCTAACAGTAAGCTAAGATCTACAGTAAGTGCTAACGCTAAAACTGTCTTTAAGCAAACATCTCCCAAAGTCTTTAGATATAGTATGCATTTGGTAAGTACATTTAGCCAATTAAGTGGCACCTATTGCCATTGGTGAGTCTCTTTATATCCCAATCTCAACAGACACAACTAATAAATATATTTTTCTGACGTTGTATTTATTATGCTTGTAAATTCCACTATGCATTATAGATTGTACCTAAAAAAATTATAATCAAACATTGCAGCATAAATAATTACTTACGTTTACACTTTTAGCTATGTCTGTCTTATAATTAGGAGTCTTCTATTTGCAGGTGGAGATTGTTATGTCTTTGCTGTCAATGTTTTGCCCTCCACTGTTTGAAACTATTGCTGTTATGGAAGACTATCATCCTAGACTGGCATTAAAATGGCAGCTTGGACGAATATTTGCCCTATTTCTGGGAAATCTATACACATTTTTGTTGGCCTTATTTGATGAAGTGAACGGAAAGGTAACACAAATGAAAACCTATACAAAGCTGAAAGTGGGTTTTTCTTTGGGCATACATTTTTTGGGATATATTATGATTAAAATTCAGGTAACAACATTTCAAGAACTATAATGGTTCTAGAAAAGGCCAACTAAATAATTAGTACTGAAGGTGGAAAGGTTCCTAAAGAATTACTTATCAAATTCCCCCGCCTGCAAAACTAGCACAAATATACTCCACATTAATTAAGAAAACAATGCCATTGACATAAAAAAAATATGGTCCAGTATTTTTGTGCCAGTTTTGTAGTTTGTTAAATAACCCTCATGACTCAGATTCTCTGGAACAAGACAAAGGACAAATAATTAATTTACAGTCACAGATCATAAAAACATATTATAAGCTGGGATGCTATTTTTCTGCTTTCAAGAGTTTTTCTAATGAGATTATTTTGGAACAGCCAAATATCTGATAGAAAATGATTAGCTTCAAAAAAACATTACTAATTTATTCACAGCATAGTTATAATTATGAATATGAGATAATTCAATGATTTGAAAAAAAATTTAGGGTGTATTACCCAACTACTACATTACAGGCAGTCCACGGTTATCCAACGGAATCTGTTCTGGAAGTAGCGTTCGATAGTGAAACCGTTGTAAAGTGAGTCCCATGTTAATCAGTGGTGGTGAGCGTTGGATAACGCATTCAGGTGTCGAAAACGGCCCATAGGGAGGCATTGTAAAGCGTTGGATATGCCATTTGTTGTAAAGTGAAATGTTGGATAGCGAGGACTACCTGTACCATGGTCAAATGATAATTTTGGCACAATAAATACTGATTGGCAAGGTTTTATTTATTGAATTGATTAATTGGCCATAAAAAGATAACAAACACTTGTTTTTGCTGTATTCCCCATGCTGGATAAGAGTAATTATATATATATATATAAGCAAGCAAAAGCTATACTATAAACAGTGTCTATTGGAATGTTATCTGTGCTGGTCCTTCCCCCGGTGTGGATGTGTTTTCTGGCTAGAGGTGTCAAAAGGTTACTGAAAGCAAGTGATGAAAGAGTGTGTATGTGTATCAGTGTGAATAAAAATGAATGGAGAGCCCACAGTATATACAGTGCTTTACAAAAGGTGTGTGTGGAGTGGGAGTGGATATAAATGGTGTGGGTGGGTGTGAAACCTTGCTTTCAGTAACCTTTTGACACCTCCAGCCATAAAACACATCCACACCGGGGGAAGGACCAGCACAGATAACATTCCAATAGACACTGTTTATAGTATAGCTTTTGCTTGCTTCATTCATTGTAACATCGCCGGAAGAAGAGATCAGTGTATCTCGAAAGCTCGCACAAATAAAAGCATTTCGTTAGCCACAGAACGGTATCATCTATTTATTTTTTGATTATTGAAGCTCGGCTAACACGGTACTGATACCACTACATGTATATGTAACGGGTATTCCACCCCACCCAATCTCATATATAGTGTGGGTGAGTAGAACATGTAGTGTTACCGGTGTGGTGCGTATACCTGCAGGCTCACAGGAGGTCTGAGCCTCCGCTAATGAGAGCCTGGGGTGAATCCTCTGGAACGAATCTTCTTTTACAGCGCCTCCACCTATGTAGGATTCTATGGACGTGTAGAATGACCCTACATAGGAACCCAATTAGAAACCACACACACAGTCAGTGATTATATAATAACTAAGGAATTTACTTCGAACATAGAACATATCATCGCCTTTACATATCCTCATAACCTGTGTCCCTCTCACGAGGAGACACTACCCATGACGTCTCGCAGGACGTTTCCCCAACACTAGGTGATCCCACCCAGTGTCCAGTGAAACCCCCACACCCAAGGTCCCGTACTCCTACGGAGATAGTCAATGGGTGACTGCGCAGTCACTAAAACCTCTAGGCCTGTTGGTGCACATATAATATTGATACCTTCCGAGCACTCCGATGCTCGGGCCTGCAACACTCTTCTCAAAGGGTCAGACGTCCGTCTGATCCTTTCCAGGTACTCTGCCGGTGGACCCCAACGAGGGTCCCACCACTCCACGGGAACTGCAACCGATCATGGCAACACCAACCGCATGGGAACAGCAACCGCCGCTATCAGCTTTCTGCCTAACTACTTCTAGAGTGACAGCAACCCTAACCTAGGGCCTGTCCCTGAGGAACCGCAACCTGGGATGGCTTGTGGAAAACTCCTAGGGCCTGCGGGGTTAATAACCTGCCCCACTCCCTTATCTACCCAAGTCCCCAATCCTCCCTTACACTAGCTCCTAACTCACTAATCCTAACACTAACACGCCTGCAGCCGACACAGTTCTCACAGTCAGCCTGCAGACAGTAACACACGCTGCATACACACTGCACTCAGTACACGCAGCGTCACATACAACACTCAACACAGCAACCTGGAACCCGCAGCAAACACACTGCACACACTGTGCCTATTTGCCAGTGCGCACAGCACTACCCGCTGTGGCACTGCCAAACCTGCACCTTACATACACTAAGGGCGACCTCCCTATCTAGGGCCGTCCCTTATCAGTTACCCACTAACCTGGTGGGGAGTTGGGGCCTACCTGGAGGGTGAGGGTACCTATCAGGATGCAGGAGCTGCACTCACTCCCTGCATCCTTCCTTCCCCTTCAGCTCCGCTGCTCCAACTGACGTGACTCATGCAAAGCCCGGGAAAATGTATCTCTTTCCTCCAGGGCAGTCCTGCAACCCTATTGGCTCCTATCAAGCACCTGGTGCCTGCCTCGCTATGCCTCATGGGAATTGTAGTCCCGAGGCCCCTACAATAACATTGAGGCCGCGTGCGTGCCTTCCCTCTGCCTACACAAACCTGTAATGGCCGCCGCAACCTCTCACTAACTTCCCCTACTCTCGCGCGACTCTCCTGCGCCTTCCCTGCCCTCACGCAACTGCTCCCTGGCTCTAGGGTTCTCCCTGCGCATGCGCGACTCTGCCCTGTCTCTCGCAGCCTCCCTGCGCATGCGCGAGCTAACTGGGCCGCCGGGGACTCACTGCGCATGCGCGAGTTGAAGCGCAATGGCGGCGCCCTATCCGCCCGGCTCCGGGAGCGCCGGGAGCCCTGAGATGCGCGTGCGGCCTTGGCAACCGGCCGCACGCGTCCCCGGCAACCCCCGAGCCGGGACCTGACCGCCCTCTCCCCTGCCACTGCCGAACGGAGCCGCCATTGGACGCGGCGGCCCCCGCGATCGGCAGTCAGGTGAGGGGGGTGCGGTAGCGCTGGGGAGACCTGGCTACACTCTCCCCCTGGTGAAACACCCAACGCCCTCGCTTGGGGAACGACATAGTATGGTACAATTTCACATACTGAATATTTTCGTGGCATACCCCGTACACATAACATATCAATTTTGCACATCAGGTTACATGATACATCACCCCCAGTAACCGAGACCAGCTGAGACCATTGATGGGATGCCCCGAACTGATCATGTGGGGGTACCTCACTTTTGCGTCCGTGAGCCTCCCCCAGAAAATTTTTCTGAAGAGCACACTCTAAAGCGACAGTTTCTGGCTCTTCGCTACTTCCTCCCCCTGGTGGAAGGAGTAGCCCAGTGTCTCTGAAGCAGACCTTTACCCGGTCATCCGCGGCAGGGATGCGGTAGACCAGGAGGCCAGGACCTTTCCCGCGGTCCACCACCTGGCGAATGGCACGCTCCTTTTTGGGCGTAAAGGAGGCCAGTCTCCCTGGATCGTCCTTTACACAGTCCTTGTCCCTACGGACTTGCGAGGCTTCCACTGAGAAGCGAGCACTGGGAAATGTCTCGGTTTCACCTGGCAGGGGGGAAAAAGTAGACACCTAACCCCTGCGGTGATTCATGGTGGCCAACAGGTCCTCGGGGACGCTGTCAGTTCCCACCTTGGTGGTATCGGGACCTGCCCCCGGCACTTCTGGGGCAGTCCACTTACGCGCTGAAAACTCGGGAGCGTTGGATCCCAGTCCTGGGACCACTTGTGTCGGAGCACACGGGCTCATACTCCGTTCAGAAGCCGCAACTCTGGCCTTCTCCACGGCCACCTCCATCGGAGTCTGTGGGGAACAAGGGGGTTCCTTACCACTCGGCTGGCTGACGATGGGCTTCTCTTCTTCCGGAAGGATCGGCGGTAGGCACTGGTCCACTCTCTTCTCTGGACAGCTACCTTCTAATGAGGACACCTCCACCAGGACGCGATGAAGAGGGGAGCCCTTCGCCCGGGCGACCAGACTTAAGGAGCCATCGTGCTCCGCGGTCACCTGGAGGCTCACCCCCGACACCCCTGGGGCAGTCGACTCACCCTTGTCGGCGTTAGGTACTGGTCCCCATTCTAGGACAGATGGTACCTCTGTAGTAGGTCGGACTGACCATTGTAGGGCACACGGGCCCACAGCAGGGTCCGCAACATCGGAAGACACCTCTTGCAGGGTACACGGACCCACAGCAGACTCTATATCCTCTGCATTACCGCTGGGGTGGTTCGCCGGTAGGCGCATCGCCACCGATGGGACTTCCACCTTTTCCCCGGAAGATATCATGATGGTATCCTCCGCAAGGTAGTCACCAGATTCTCCTGAAATGCAGCCATTGGGTGTGGGTACGAAGCTGGCGTGCTCCGGTACCTCCACTGCAGCCGCACTCTTCTCTGCCAAGGGTTCACTTAGCTCCTTAGCTGACTCTGTAGGCTGGGGTACAATAGGCATCAAGAAAATTGCACCGCAACAATCACATTGAGGTTCCCATGCCAGAGCACCTCTAGGACAGTCACAGGTGGGGCTAAAGCACTGCGTACACGGCTCCCCATCCACCTCGGTGATCCTGAAGTCTAGTGGCACTTGGGACATAACGGCTCCCTCGTCATAGGCTTCTTGCAAGCAGGGGCACAGTAGCATAAGGATATCTATTCCTGGCGCTCGCCAGGGCACATACACATTAGGGTGTATCCCCTGACAGTCTATCTCATCCTCATCATAGAACAGAGAGTCTATCTCATCCTCATCCTTAGAGATCAGAGTGTCTATCACAGCGTCCACGTATGGTTGAAGATAACCGTGCTTGCTCCCCCTGGTGGAATCTAAAGGAAGGGCACCTTTTACAAGGAATTGTTTTTCGCTCTGCACTGAGTCACTCACAGCACAGGGGAGGGGCTCTGATTTTCGCGCCAAACCCGGACAGAATGTTGCGACATCTTTCTGTGCAGGCTTGCAGTCAGCAGCACGTGCGCTCTCCTGATTTGGCGGGAGACGCCATTTTGCTGGGTCGGCATAGACTAGGGGGTACCCTTCTGAGGGGCCCCCGGGCATGAACAGTACGGACGGTGCCTCTGCCAGGCATATATCCTCAGTGTGAGTCACTACAAACAAAATGGTTTTCCATGTGGACGTGGGATCTTGTTCCTCCTCTAAGACACATGCCCACGGCCACCCAGGAATTTTACACATACCCTCCCGGACCTTCATTGCGGGTATACTAGCGGGTATGCCTCCTACCGCCACTACCTGGCCAGGCTCCATATACTGCCTCAACGCCCAGGCAAGGACCTCGTCTCCGGACTTTACAAACATAGCGACAAAAATAGGAACGGGACAATTTAGAAAAAATGGACAGGGCACCCCAGGTGTCTCTCAGCAGCGCCTCCAAATGTAACGGGTATTCCACCCCACCCAATCTCATATATAGTGTGTGTGAGTAGAACATGTAGTGTTACCGGTGTGGTGCGTATACCTGCAGGCTCACAGGAGGTCTGAGCCTCCGCTAATGAGAGCCTGGGGTGAATCCTCTGGAACGAATCTTCTTTTACAGCGCCTCCACCTATGTAGGATTCTATGGACGTGTAGAATGACCCTACATAGGAACCCAATTAGAAACCACACACACAGTCAGTGATTATATAATAACTAAGGAATTTACTTCGAACATAGAACATATCATCGCCTTTACATATCCTCATAACCTGTGTCCCTCTCACGAGGAGACACTACCCGTGACGTCTCGCAGGACGTTTCCCCAACACTAGGTGATCCCACCCAGTGTCCAGTGAAACCCCCACACCCAAGGTCCCGTACTCCTACGGAGATAGTCAATGGGTGACTGCGCAGTCACTAAAACCTCTAGGCCTGTTGGTGCACATATAATATTGATACCTTCCGAGCACTCCGATGCTCGGGCCTGCAACACTCTTCTCAAAGGGTCAGACGTCCGTCTGATCCTTTCCAGGTACTCTGCCGGTGGACCCCAACGAGGGTCCCACCACTCCACGGGAACTGCAACCGATCATGGCAACACCAACCGCATGGGAACAGCAACCGCCGCTATCAGCTTTCTGCCTAACTACTTCTAGAGTGACAGCAACCCTAACCTAGGGCCTGTCCCTGAGGAACCGCAACCTGGGATGGCTTGTGGAAAACTCCTAGGGCCTGCGGGGTTAATAACCTGCCCCACTCCCTTATCTACCCAAGTCCCCAATCCTCCCTTACACTAGCTCCTAACTCACTAATCCTAACACTAACACGCCTGCAGCCGACACAGTTCTCACAGTCAGCCTGCAGACAGTAACACACGCTGCATACACACTGCACTCAGTACACGCAGCGTCACATACAACACTCAACACAGCAACCTGGAACCCGCAGCAAACACACTGCACACACTGTGCCTATTTGCCAGTGCGCACAGCACTACCCGCTGTGGCACTGCCAAACCTGCACCTTACATACACTAAGGGCGACCTCCCTATCTAGGGCCGTCCCTTATCAGTTACCCACTAACCTGGTGGGGAGTTGGGGCCTACCTGGAGGGTGAGGGTACCTATCAGGATGCAGGAGCTGCACTCACTCCCTGCATCCTTCCTTCCCCTTCAGCTCCGCTGCTCCAACTGACGTGACTCATGCAAAGCCCGGGAAAATGTATCTCTTTCCTCCAGGGCAGTCCTGCAACCCTATTGGCTCCTATCAAGCACCTGGTGCCTGCCTCGCTATGCCTCATGGGAATTGTAGTCCCGAGGCCCCTACAATAACATTGAGGCCGCGTGCGTGCCTTCCCTCTGCCTACACAAACCTGTAATGGCCGCCGCAACCTCTCACTAACTTCCCCTACTCTCGCGCGACTCTCCTGCGCCTTCCCTGCCCTCACGCAACTGCTCCCTGGCTCTAGGGTTCTCCCTGCGCATGCGCGACTCTGCCCTGTCTCTCGCAGCCTCCCTGCGCATGCGCGAGCTAACTGGGCCGCCGGGGACTCACTGCGCATGCGCGAGTTGAAGCGCAATGGCGGCGCCCTATCCGCCCGGCTCCGGGAGCGCCGGGAGCCCTGAGATGCGCGTGCGGCCTTGGCAACCGGCCGCACGCGTCCCCGGCAACCCCCGAGCCGGGACCTGACCGCCCTCTCCCCTGCCACTGCCGAACGGAGCCGCCATTGGACGCGGCGGCCCCCGCGATCGGCAGTCAGGTGAGGGGGGTGCGGTAGCGCTGGGGAGACCTGGCTACATATATATATACACCTTCACACATTTCAAGATGTCTAGATGTTTAGTCCATAAGACAATGAGTATTATTATGCACTTAGTGCAGGTACCTGCTAAAATTGAGTCTACCATGATGAGGTTAACAGCCTTAATAATGTATTGATCAAAAGATGCAACCAGATGTCTTTGTTATAAGACTAGAGATCAAAATGTAGAATTTCACTAATACATTGCTGCACAATTTGAGAGGAGCGCAGGATTTTTGTATTTGTTTTTTATACATGTACTGTATGGCCAATTCCCTTTTCTTAGAAGTGCTACTGATACATTCTGTTATGGGGGTAGGGCTGAGCTCACCTAATTCTGTTTTGTCATTATAAATAAAATGCTTTGTTAGGTAAAAATATATAAAAAAACTTTAATAAAAAAACTATTTAACAACTGCTCTTTGTGGCGCTGCTTCTATAATACACGTTTTATTGTGTCATGTATGTCCCCGGAATACACTTGGGAATTTAGAGGAACTACTGTCTATTGTGCTATCAACATTACAACCAGATTATTCATAAACACACATGGGTATTTAACTAACCTTTGCAATAGTAATTATCTACTTAGAACACTGTGGGAACCAAATAATACACAGCACAACATGTTAACTAACAAATTCACATTTTGTTTTAGCTGGCTGAAGAAGATACTGTAAAAAATCATACCAAGTGGATTTTATTCAACTATTACAATGCATCTTCATTAAATGGAAGTACAAGTACTCCTCCCCCCATGCATCCAGCTGATGTGCCCACTGGTCCGTGCTGGGAAACAACTGTAGGCATTGTAAGCAGATAATGTATTGCTCTGTTATAAAATAATGTCATTGCCAACTTTCATGTCATGAGATTCTAATCCACTCCTGGTTCTCCAAGTCTACTTTCAGACACATGATGCAAAGTAATTAGAAAAAAAAGGACTGTATCGCAGCCTGGTTGGCAAAACTGATGTAATTGGAAATGATTGAAAAATGTTCCTATACGTTTCATATTTTTGTGAACACCAATGATAATTACGGAAATTCCTTAGTTTTTCCATGATAACCTTTTCTTAAATATCCAATAGGGTTTATATTAACCAATTACATGTCTTTTGAAAGATAAGGATGTATGAATTAGACAAATAATGAGTAATTAAGATTCTAACTCGCAATGTAACTCACTCATAATATAGTTTTATGGTTTTACTTGTTTATCAGCCACAGGATTTTTTTAATGGGATTCGATCAGTGCAAGCTTTATTTTTTGCAAAGTAAAAAAGGTATACATTGGTTGATATTAATTAATATATACAGTAGCTACACTAACTATGGATCTTTTCTCTATAACTTCACAGGAGTTTGTAAAGTTGACAGTATCAGACACGCAAGTAACTTTCATAACTATTCTTGTTGGAGATTTTGCTCGGGCCTTCATCGTCCGATTTCTGAACTACTGCTGGTGCTGGGATTTGGAATCTGGCTTTGTAAGTTACTTGGCACATGAAATCATAACTTCGCCCTTACTTTAATTTAATGGAATGATATGCTGTTTCTTTACCTTGCGTGCAAATACGAAAGCCACTGTGAGACCCTTTACAACAGGATTCAAATTCCAAGATTTTAATAATTATATCATATCTGTCACGGGCCAAGATTAACATTTTGATCTATATATTTTTTGGAACATTGTGATTTAAAAAAAAAGTGATAATCACCAAAGACATAAAATTCAAAAAAAAAAAAAAAAGATTTGGGAGTTAATTTGTCAAAGTCTCTTGCTATAAAACTAGTGTAAACAGTTTGCCCAGTTTTGAAACATAGAGAATTAAAAGAAATATTGTTTAATGATTTTTTTTTTCTATCATTAAGCTGGTGCTTTTTTGTTGTAACATTAATAATGTTGATACATATTGGGTCATTTACCAATGATTCTGGCTGAAAAGTGGGTGCATAAAAACTAAAATGAAAACATCAGGAATTATTTTTCCTTAAATTCTGTGAGTTGAAGTTATCAGGGAATTCCCCCAGAATTTCTTTGCATTTTGTGGCCCTATGACCGCATGTGATCTGCAGCTGCTAAAGGGAGCTATGGGGCGGCTATAGTACTTTTCAGCAATGATAGGTGGTGCTAGTGTGTCTTTAACATAAATTCAAACCCACCCCTTAATGCTATACACTGTTTCAATGCCAAACCAAACTTCAAATAACTAAACTTATTTCTATATTATGACTTTTTACTTACAGTAAATTAGAGAGAGAAATAACTAAAACTGGAAAATAATACAATCTTCATCCACCAACATCTACTTGTGGCTGTAAAGATCACGCTAATAACTGTAGGGTAGCCAAGAATTAGTAAAGGCAACAATGCAAATATTCCAGTACTGTTCTTCAAAGTATAGCTCTCCTTCATTGGTGTCTTCAATCATGTTGGGGTCACCAATGAAAGAATTAGTTAGATACTAGACACATATTTGAAATAGCCCAGCAGTTATATATTGTGTTGCATAGAAACACATCAGCAAATGATACAGCATGCATACTACATAATAAATTACAAACTATGGTACTGTAGGTATACAGTCCCTAAAACACAACACTCACACCCAAGGACAGTTCTGGCAAATAACAGATGTAGCCAATATTATTGCAACCCATGGTGCACTCCCATGGGTGAAACGCCGCTATAGCCTCAGTAATACCCTATTCTTGTACACAGTGGATTAAAAACAACGGTCGCTTCTCCCACTAGTAGGTTGTGTATATTCTGATGTAGCATGCCATGGGGTTTCAACAATGTTTGTCATCGTTTCTTGTGCATGGCAAGCAGTTACGATGCACGGTCAGCAATATGGCATCCAGATCAAAACCAGGATTGTCTTAGTTCTAAAAATCTCTGCTGCAGAAATGCTGAACGTGGGGAGCAAAACAGAGCATCACATTTTTTTTTTGGAAAAGGGAATTGCATTGAAATTAATGGTAGTTTGTATTTGTATAAATTTGGTGCAATTCTTTTGTACCAACGTTGCCTTTTCTTTGGGAGACTCTGATATACAGTACAGTTCCCATGGCTTTTAAATTCTAAGCTAACTGCGTACAAGGTTTGGTGAACATAATAACTACATGGTGACAATGTAAAAATATGATGACTAATGTTTTTCTACCAGTATTATACTAGTTTTAAAGCAGGGTGACCTGGATAAATCACTCCAAGATATTAAGTGGTATTACAGCTTCAAAAACAGTTTGGGATTTACAAAAGAAGAAAATATTATTTAAAGAATTTCCCACAATATTACTGTCAGGACACTTTAAAAATAAACTCCCTTTGATGTGTAGCCCTATGTAATTTTGGGGTTACATGCCTCTCTCCTCCTGTGCAGTAAACCCTGTTAAGAGGGCAGATTTGCCAGGAGTAATCATGAGGTTTGCCCTCATCCCGTGAGGTGTAGTGTGTAGCAAAGGAAGTGACAGCATGTTCTGTGTCCACTTACAGTGACACAGGGGTGGTGCCTACTGGAGCTATATATTATGCATCACTTCCTAAAGTTAGTGTGTCTGTCTGTGCACTGTCAGTTGCAGTGTGACTGTCTGACCCCACACAGTGCCAGGGCTCTGGCAAGGATTGTGGCCCTCCCTTAGGGGAGAGGTGGGCAGACTATTCCCCTTACTCTATTAGAGAGTAAGGGAAGAGCAAGGATAGCTTCTAGGGCACCGACTAGGAGTGGTGTCCAGGGACTTCCTTGAAGTGGGCAACCCTGAATATGATGTGCGGCTAAAGAACGGCCGCTATGATTGGCAGTCTGCCATGAAAGATATCAATAAAGATTGCCATGTTTGAAAGAACCTTCTTGCCTGAGACTGGAGTCATTCAGGGAGAAGCTGCACCAAGGGGTTCTCTTCCAGAGACTCCTCCCTGCTGTCGTGGGGACCTGGAAGAAATGGAGGCGCTGTACCAAATGTGAGTAGATCTCAGCCCTACCTCACGAGCCAGTCCTGGTGAATTCCCCAATACCATCAAGCGGGAGACTCAGGAGTCCTGTAAGCCAGCAGGTGCACCACAGTACATTACATGTGACATGGGACAGTATCCTCACATAGGGGCCAATATGAGATTGGGTGGGGGTACAACCGTTACATTTTTGGAGGCGCTGCTGAGATCATCAGGACAGGCTTTAGCTAGGCTGACTGAGGAAAGGACCATGTATGCTACCAGTAAAGTGCTACGGAATGGAATGAGGCCTAGGGGTAGTCAGGAGTACCATGGCTGCTCGCAAAGCACACCCTAGGGCCTGATATGGGTAAAGTAGATCTGGAGACAGGGCTATTGCTGTTCTAGTCACCTTGAAGCAGCTAGTCGTAGGGTGCCATGCTCATGGGGTAGCCTGTTAATGCGGGTCAGGAACTCCTGGGAGGGTCTGCGCTAGGTGTAGCCAACAGTAGGTGACGCCCTAAGTACTGCATGGAGAAGCCAGAGTACTCTAGCCAGTAACCAGACTACTAACCACAGAGCACATACTGGATGATATTGTTTACAGCATACACAGAAAGAATTAGCCTAGCCTGAAGTAGTGCATACATCTGAGAGAGACACACTGAGATACATGTAGAGGTGCACTGGCATACTTTATTGCATCGGAATGGCGACTGCCCAGCAGAGGAGTACCATGTGCTATTGCAAAAGAAAAGTAAAGATGGTGACAAGTGATGATGTCCCGCGCGGTGCGGAGAGTCCAAAATGGCGGTTCACGCCAGAGAGGGGTAGCGCATGTGCCGTGTGTACCACGGAGGTACAAAATGCGGAAATGACTTTCGCAAGTTTGCTGTGGAGTGGTGCGAAAGCTGTAGCCGCGCCTTTATTGTCCTGCCTAAATTCCCGGGGTGCAACCCTGGAGGATAGCTATGAGGACATTGCGATTATGTGTGAGGAGGCTGATGGAGTATCTGATTGCCAGATGATGATTACTATTCAAGTCACAACTGCTGCTAATAGGGATTGCAGAGCGATCCAAAATGGCGGCTCCCGCTTCCCTTGGAGACCGCGTGTGCTGTGTGCAGAAAATACTTTGGCAAGAACCTGGACGGGAGAGGCGTGAAAGTGAGAACCCCACCCTGATCGGGGTAGTGGCGCGTAAGCCATGGCCGTGCCCTCTTGGACTGTTACAAGCTCAGAGCCGATTCTGGGTAATGACGTGAAGCTGTGGGACCCTCCTCTAATCTCCACCAGAGAGAGGGGTCCTTGCATCTGCTAATGGAAGACTGAATGACTGAGGGAGGAGCTGGATGTGCGCTTCCTGTCCCTCAGTTGCGAAGAGCTGGTGAGCAAGAGAGACTGCTGTGCCGTGTGTCTCCCTTACCCAGCGCAACTTCTAACTGTGTCATGGCGGACGTCGCCATACACCCCTACCAACTGCCAGGAGACTTCCTGGAAGTCAATACGGGTGGGAGAGAAATACTGCGATGCTTGTGTATGCAGTGCAGGCTACCGGGCAGAGAAGCCAGCACCACTGCGAGATGCCCTCAATGTGGCATCCATTACTTGTGGGCTGTGGAGCCGTTTGTGCCTGGGCACGCCGCGGAGGTGGGAGGAGATACAGCCATGCTGACGACTGGAACCTCGCCAAGAATTAAGAGAGAGGAGGTCGATCCTGGAGAATGGGTATCGCTACTAATGACGGTACCTAAAAAGGATGGCGCTGAGGCCTGCAACCGCAGTGAAAACCTGGAACCTCGCTGTTGGTCCCCTGCGGAGGTACCAATACCGTCATCGGCATCTGCCTCATCGGACGATGAGAACAGAAGCCGTACATCGGTGGTGATGCGCCTACCGGCGGGCCACCACAGCGGTGCTGAAAGTAAAGCGAAGCTACTCACCAGTGGTCTCGAGGAGCTGAGTATCGAGATTCCCTGACAGCATGCACTGGTGCGTCCGTGGCGACTCCCATCGTTTCGGGAGAAGAGGACCTCATCGCAAGCCGGCGGAGTGGTGAGATACCCTCTTACCTCCTTCAGGCTCCGATGGAGGCGGCAGAAGAGAAAGGCCCGACCAAGGCCCAAGCGGAGCTGAGGAGCGATATCGAGTATCTGGCGCTGGACGTCGAAATGGAGAAAGAAGTTCCGATGGAGAGACTGAGGAATCTGACTGCCTTGGCAGTGAAGAAGCAGTCCATGGAGCATAGTTCCAAGTGGTGGGCTCCATGCTATGAGGGGTATTCTGAATGGTTAGACCGCACCAGATTTGTATTAATGTGGGGAGATGTAGTTGACCACTGGTGGGATGTGGGTGAATACTCATCTGAGGAACGCCATGAAGAATTAGTAAAAAGGTGGGATGAAATTCAGAAGGGAATAGTCACACTTAGGGGATCATCCATACTTTATGACGTTATTGCCCCTGAAGAACCACTGTCTTGGGTCCTGCCAGGCAAAGCAGGGAATAAGAAATTAGTAAGGATCAGCAGGGCTGAGAGGGCAATTGCGAGGTATAAGCAATTGCACGGTTGGAATATCCTTATGTTCCCGAACCTCTAATGCAGGAGATAGAGGACAATAGGAGTACCTGGCTAAGGGAAACTGTGGAGGACTACCTCAAGCCAAGTCTAGCTATTCTGAGCACAAAACAGAGTCTAGAATATGCTATTTAATGAGGATTTGGTGTGTTGGGCGCAACATTTATATGAACAAAATGGAATACAGACCAGAAAATGGGCCGCCTAGATCCTATAGTATCACAGTGATTGATCACAATGGGCGAGAAGTTAAGAAGCCTGACCCCAGACATTACTACTGATGTTTGGATTCTCCTCAGGAGTAATCTGTAGAAATGGAGGTTCTTTGTAAATTAATTATTTATGGTGTGTACAAATGTATTCCTGTGTTGAAATATTGTTGTTTTTGTGTATTTTTGCAGTTGCCTGTTTGAAGGAAGGCTCTGCAAATTTAGAACCAAGTGAGGACCATTGGATCCACTAGAGGGAGATTGTAGCCCTGTGTAATTTTGGGGTTACATGCCTCTCTCCTCCTGTGCAGTAAACCCTGTTAAGAGGGCAGGTTTGCCAGGAGTAATCATGAGGTTTGCCCTAATCCCCTGTGAGGTGTAGTGTGTAGCAAAGGAAGTGACAGCATGCTCTGTGTCCACTTACAGTGACACGGGGTGGTGCCTACTTGACCTATATATTATGCATCACTTCCTAAAGTTAGTGTGTCTGTCTGTGCATTGTCAGTTGCAGTGTGACTGTCTGACCCCACACAGTGCCAGGGCTCTGGCAAGGATTGTGGCCATTCCTTAGGGGACAGGTGGGCAGACTATTCCCCTTACTCTATTAGAGAGTAAGGGAAGAGCAAGGACAGCTTCTAGGGCCATGACTAGGAGTGGTGTCCAGGGACTTCCTTGAGGTGGGCAACCCTGAATATGATGTGCGGCTAAAGACCGGCCACTATGATGGGCAGTCTGCCATGGAAGATATCAATAAAGATTGCCATGTTTGAAAGAACCTTCTTGCCTGAGACTGGAGTCATTCAGGAAGAAGCTGCACCAAGGGATTCTCTTCCAGAGACTCCTCCCTGCTGTCATGGGGACCTGGAAGAGATGGAGGCGCTGTACCAAATGTGAGTAGATCTTAGCACTAACTCACGAGCCAGTCCTGGTGAATTCCCCAATACCCTCAAGCGGGAGACTCAGGAGTCCTGTAAGCAAGCAGGTGCACCACACTACATTACATGTGACATGGGACAGTATCCTCACATAGGGGCCAATATGAGATTGTGTGGGGGTACAACCGTTACAGATGTCTCAATGTTGCAAAGAAAACAACATGTTTATTGTTTAAATCATTTTAAAAAGTTTTTTCTTTGATTCATCTGGCGGGTTTTTCTTTTCAAAACCTTATGCAGATAACACCAAAGTTGTAAAATCACAATGGAAGTCACATAATTGTATTTATTTGATAAAAATCAGTTGTACAGCTATGGGAAATAGCCCCTACTGCACAGTATGTGTCAAGGTAAAGCCAATGCATTTAACAAGGTTTTTTGTTTGTGTCAAATATGTACATGTGTGTTAACAGCAAATTTAGGGAGTCAATAGGAGCCTTAGAAAGTAGCAACAGGACACCATACAACCCATTTACTTTAATAGGCCATAAGGTGTTTATTGCTGTACATAGGAAGGTGTCTTATGAAATAGTACCACATAGTAAATCAGGGCCTATATTGTATTAAATGAAATAGACAGAAACATGACAAATTATTAGTAATATATTTTATTTCACTCTTAACCCTTAAAAGTTATATTTTCTGTGTTTTTTACTTAGCCATCATATGCTGAATTTGACATCAGTGGAAATGTACTTGGTCTCATTTTCAATCAAGGGATGATTTGGTGAGGACAACATTTATATCTAAGATCGGTAGTCTTCTCATATCCTAAAACACTAATTTTTCCATCTAAAACTACACATAATTGAGCCAACTTGCTGGAGTTTATGGTCATTTACTTCTTTTCTGGGGGAAATCGCTCTCAAATACTATTCATCTTCTATGGGTTGTACTACTTCCCTACTTACATACTTTATATCTCCTGTCCTTTGGAGATCTTGTATGCAGTCTAAATCATCCTACCACTAGTACACCCAATCCATAGATTCTACTGAGGCGTACTGGCTAAGGGACCCTCTAAATCTACGAGTGTTCAAGTTTGACCCCCACGCCATGTTCTAAGCAATCTTGACAATCTGCTTTACTCACTGTATGTGAGGCTGTCAGGAAATTTTTATTTTGCACCCAAGCAGCACATATTTTCCTATTATTTACCAATTTCAAATTATAACTATAAAAATAATGTTCTTAATTTTTTTAAATCAATATGGTTATATATAAAAAATACATTATTGCACAAAAACATAAAACAAAATGAAACCACATCTATAGGCCTTTGTGTGCATCTTTTCATGTAATACAAAATATAAAAGGCCCAAATAGAAAGACATTTATTTCACACACAACTAAAACAATATCATACATGTCTAATGAACACACTTGTGATGGCATACAGTACTGTTGGTGTTTAAAGTAACTATTCCGATATAATGCACACTGGTTGTGTCTCTGTATTTATCAGACTGACTAGCTGATTCTTAAAAATGTTCAATTTGTATACTTTTCTACTTTTTTCCATTATTCCCACCTCCAAATCTTTTTAATTAATGTTTTTTTAAGTAAAAGATTCTAATGCAACATTTTCTTCTGTGTAGTCTTGGAGCTCACAATACCTCCTTTTATTCCCCATAGGATGGGCTGTTTTTATGCACCAGGCTTAATTGGTGTGAATGTGCTCCGTCTTCTAACTTCAATGTATTTCCAGTGTTGGGCTGTAAAGAGCAGCAATGTCCCTCATGAACGTATTTTCAAAGCATCAAAATCAAATAATTTTTACATGGGACTTTTACTGCTTGTTCTCTTCATGAGCCTGCTTCCAGTTGCATACACCATAATGTCTCTTTCACCTTCCTTTGATTGTGGACCATTCAGGTAATAAAATACTGCATAATACAGTGTACATAAACTGTATATATAGCTCAACCCCCTTATAACGCTGTGCTTGGGGTCCAAAGAAATACATCGCATTATAAGCGGATAGCGTTAGAAATAATGTACAATTGTATGCACTTTACAATAAAGTATTTAAGACACCAATAATCGTGTTGTAAAGTATCCATAAATACGAAAATTGGGAGCCACGCTTGTATCTCGTTATAAGTGGATTCGCGTTGTAACAGATCGCATTATAACGGGGTTGAGCTGTATATAGCGAGGCACTCCAGCATCTTTAGGTGATCATGCCAGAAGACATGTGTAGTTAATAACATATTAGTATAAGAAGATATTCTCAGACACTCATTGGTCTTAAATATAGTGGAGTGACTTATTTAAAGTAAGTCAACACTTTGGTCCTGCTCAGTACCTTTATCAATATAACAGTGTTGTCTTGATAATGTTCTTAGACAGGTCTGAGACTTGAAATAAATCCCTTCACTATATTTAAGACTCCTGAGTGCCTGTGAATATTTTCTTATGCTTATATATATATATTTATATACACACACACATCAATATGAATGTGGAAACATCAACCTTGTTACAGTTTTTAGAAATAATTAGCAATGAAAATCCTATCCAGATTTCAACAGCTGTCCGAAATAGAAAGGATTGAAGCTGCACCTCATATCTTTGTACATTTTATATAAAAATTGTATATGAACCATTAAGCTTTTATCACTGACTTCTTGATACTATCTATTAATTATCTAGCGGCTAGAAAATTTTCTACTCATTTTTAGGGTTAAACGATTTTCTGTCACAGTGTGAAAAAGTGTCTGCACTGAATACTTTTCATTTGTGTCACTCTTTTTCAAGTGGAAAAACTAAAATGTACGATGTAATTCAAGAATCGATTCAAATGGATTTCCCAGCTTTTATGAGCAAACTGTTTGGCTACGTGGCAAATCCAGGACTCATTATCCCAGCTGTGCTTTTTATGATGTAAGTTGTTTTGAAAAAAAAAATTAGACATCCATAAAATAACATATTTAGAGCTTAGTGTAGACTGGTTGTACTTTGGTCCGTAATGCCTCTAGGGCAGTAGTTTTCAAACTTTTTTGGGTTAAGAAACCACAGAATTCGAGTTGAAATTATGGGAAGCCGCAACTCTTGCTCCACATCTCTCACCCCCCCCCCTCGTCTCTTGCCCTTGTCTATCGCCTCTAGCACTCCCTCTCCACCTCACACTCACTCTCCCTCTGCCTCTTCTATACACACACTCACACACTCTCCCCCCCCCACACACACACACACACATTCTCACACACACACTCTGCCCTGCCTCTTCTATACACACACACTCACTCTCCCTCTGCCTCTTCTATACACACACACTCACACACTCTCCCCCCCCCACACACACACCCATTCTCGCACACACTCTGCCCTGCCTCTTCAATACACACACACCCCCTCACACACACTCTCCCCCTCTCACTTACACACACACACACACACACACACACACACACACACACACACACACACACACACACACACACACACACACACACACACACACACACACACACACACACACACAACACAGCACTTCTACACACACACACTGCAGCTCAACATACAACACAGCATGTCTACACATACACAGCAGCTCAACATACAACACAGCAGCACTGCACACAACACAGCAGTTCTACACAAACACAAACTGCTGCTCCACACAAACTCTGCTGCTGCTGCTGCTGCTGCTGCTGCTGCTGCTGCCGCCACACACACACATGACAGACAGAAACTGCAGCCACAAACAAACTGCAGACAGCCACTTACTTACTTTGCAGCTACACAAACTCTCTCCCTCCCCAATTCAACTGAATCTGTCAGCTCTGTTTAAGGAGGGAGGAGGTTGAGTCACTGCCTGGCTGCTACTTCCTGACCAATCCCCTGCCCTGTCTCAGAGCTATTCTGAAAGCTGATTGGCTGGAAATAAACACATTGGAAATATACATGTAGCCCTGTGTAATTTTGTGGTTTCATGCCTCTCTCCTCCTGTGCAGTAAACCCTGTTAACACGGCAGGTTTGCCAGGAGTAATCATGAGGTTTGCCCTCATCCCCTGTGAGGTGTAATGTGTAGTGAAGGAAGTGACATCAGGCTCTGTGTCCACTGACAGTGACACAGGGGTGGTGCCTACTGGAGCTATATATTACACATCACTTCCTAAAGTTAGGTGTGTGTGATGTGGAGTTGCAGAGTGTGTAACTATCTGAACCAACACAGTGCCAGGGCTCTGGCAAGGATTGTGGCCCTCCCTTAGGGGAGAGGTGGGCAGACTATTCCCCTTACTCTATTAGAGAGTAAGGGAAGAGCAAGGACAGCTTCTAGGGCCCTAACTAGGAGTGGTGTCCAGGGACTTCCTTGAGGTGGGCAACCCTGAATATGATGTGCGGCTAAAGGCCAGCCATAATGATGGTCAGTCTGCCAGTGAAGATGCCAATAAAGATTGCCCTGTTTGAAAGAACCTTCTTGCCTGAGACTGGAGTCATTCAGGGAGAAGCTGCACCAAGGGGTTCTCTTCCAGAGACTCCTCCCTGCTGTCATGGGGACATGGAAAAGATGGAGGTGCTGTACCAAATGTGAGTAGATCTCAGCCCTACCTCACGAGCCAGTCCTGGTGTATTCCCCTATACCATCAAGCGGGAGACTCAGGAGTCTTGTAAGCCAGCAGGTGCACCACACTACATTACATGTGACATGGGACAGTATTCTCACATAGGGGCCAATATGAGATTGGGTGGGGGTACAACCGTTACATTTTTGGAGGCGCTGCTGAGAGCACCAGGACAGGCTTTAGCCAGGCTGACTGAGGAAAGGAACATGTATGCTACCAGTAAAGTGCTGTGGAATGGAAGGAAACCTAGGGGTAGTCAGGGGTGGGCTGTCAACTCGCAAAGCACACCCTAGGGCCTATATAGGTAAAGTAGATCTGGAGACAGGGCTATTGCTGTTCTAGTCACCTTGAGGCAGCTTTTCGTAGGATGCCATGCTCATGGGGTAGCCTGGTTAACGTGGGTCAGGAACTCCTGGGAGGGTCTGCGCTAGGTGTAGCCAACAGTAGGTGACGCCCTAAGTACTGCATGGAGAAGCCCAGAGTATTCTAGCCAGTAACCAGACTACTAACCACAGAGCACATACTGGATGATATCATGTACAGCATACACAGAAAGAATTAGCCTAGCCTGAGGTAGTGCATACATCTGAGAGAGACACACGGTCTATAGAGGTCTATAGAGGCATGTAGAGGTGCACTGGCATACTTTATTGCATTGGAATGGCGACTGCCCAGCAGAGGAATACCATGTGCGATTGCAAAAGAAAAGTAAAGATGGCGACAAGTGATGATGTCCCGCGCGGTGCGGAGAATCCAAAATGGCAGTTCACGCCAGAGAGGGGGAGCGCACGTGCCGTGTGTACCACGGAGGTACAAAATGCAGAAATGACTTTTGCAAGTTTGCTGTGGAGTGGCGCGAAAGCTGTAGCTGCACCTTTATTGTCCTGCCTGAATTCCTGGGGTGCCACCCTGGAGGATAGCTGTGAGGACATTGCGATTATGTGTGAGGAGGCTGATGGAGTATCTGATTGCCAGGCGGTGATTACTACTCAAGTCACAACTGCTGCTAATAGGGATTGTAGAGCGATCCAAAATGGCGGTTCCCGCGTCCCTAGGAGACCGTGTGGGCTGTGTGCAGAACATGATTTTGTAAGAACCTGGCCGGGAGAGGCGCAAAAAAGCGAAACCCACCCTGATCTGGGAAGTGGCGCGAAAGCCGTGGCCGCGCCCTCTTGGACTGTGACAGGCTCAGAGCCGATTCTGGGTCATGACGTGAAGCTATGGGACCCTCCTCTAATCTCCACCAGAGGGAGGGGCCCTTGCATCTGCCAATGGAAGACAGAACTGACTGAGGGAAGAGCTGGATGTGTGCTTCCTGTCCCTCAGTTATGGAGAGCTGGTGATCAAGAGAGACTGTTGGGCCGTGTGTCTCCCTTAACCAGCGCAACTACAAATTGTGTCATGGCGGATTTTGACATACACCCTTACCAACTGCCAGAAGGCTTCCTGGTAGTGAAGACGGGTGATAGAGAAATACTGTGGTGCCTGTTTATGCAGTGCAGGCTACCGGGCAGAGAAGCCAGCACCACGGTGAGATGCCCCCAATGTGGCATCCATTACTTGTGGGCAGTGGAGTTGTTTGTGCCTGGTCACGCCGCGGAGGCGGGAGGAGATACAGCCATGCTGACGGCTGGGGCCTTGTCAAGGGTAAAAAGAGAGGAGATCGATCCCGGAGAATGGGGATCGCTACTAACGATGGCCTAAGAAGGATGGCGCTGAGTCCTGCAACCGCAGCGAGAACCTGGAACCTCGCTGTCGGTCCCCTGCGGAGGTACCTCTACCTTCATCGGCGTCCGCCTCGTCGGATGATGAACACGGAAGCCATGTATCAGTAGTGATGCGCCTACCGGCGGGCCACTACAGCGGTGCTGAAAGTAAAGAGAAGCTACTCACCGGTAGTCTCGAGGAGCTGAGTATCGAGTTTCCCCGACAGCATGAGCTGGTTCGGCCGGAGCAGCGGAAGAGGCCCACGGCTGTGGCGACTCACAGCATGTCGGGAGAAGAGGACCCCATCGCAAGCCGGAGGAGTGGTGAGATACCCTCTTACCTCCCACAGGCTCCGATGGAGGCGGCCGAAGAGAAAGGCCAGATCAAGGCCCAAGCGGAGCTGAGGAGCGACATTGAGTATCCGGCGCTGGACGTCGAAATGGAGGAGGAAGTTCAAGATGGCGCGTCTTCCCGTGAGAATGATGATGTCACTTCCGGTAGCCACAGTGGAGCCGACAGGAAGCATCTGTCACCGCCGCTGATCAGCACCAGTCTGTCCCAGGAAGACATGGACAGGTATCGGCAAGCAGTAAAGAAGCGGGGCAGTAAGAAGACGGGTGAGTCTGATCTGCCCAATTTTGCCACGGGTCGCGGCATAGCCAAGCTGCTTATCATGATCACACAACATAAGGACACTTCCCCCTTCCCTTTGCCCAAGGCCACTGCCCCTATCCCTGCCCCTGTCACGTCTCCCTTGGGGTCCCAATCAAACAAGTGTGGTCTGGGGAGTCACGGGATACGTCGGAAGAGCGGCCTGGGTCGGCCATGGACTGGGGGGACTGTTTCAAGTCTGATGAGTGGTCGGGCAGGGAAAGTGATACCTGCTGTGACATCCCCGAAATTGAACCCCACTACTTATACACATATTGTAAGGGGAAGGCCAAAACGCTATGGGACGGCCACACGTTCAAACACTACCTCTGGAGTCTCTTCCAGTGGAGAGACTGAGGAGTCTGAGACTGCGTTAGCAATAAAGAAGCAGTCCGTGGCGCATAGTACCAAGTGGTGGGCTCTATTGTAAGAGGGGTATTCTGAGTGGTTAGACCGCACTAGATTTGTATTAATGCGGGGAAATGTAGTTGACCACTGGTGGGATGTGGGCGAATACTCAGCTGAGAAACGCCATGAGGAGTTAGTAAGAAGGTGGGATGAAATCCAGAAGGGACTAATCACCCCAAGGGGATCATTTATATTTTATGATGTTATTTCCCCTGAAGAACCACTGTCTTGGGTCCTGCCAGGCAAAGCAGGGAATAAGAAATTAGTGAGGATCAACAGGGCTGAGAGGGCCATAGTAGCGAGGTATAAGCAATCGCATGGGTTGGAATATCCTTATGTTCCCGAACCTCTAATGCAGGAGATATAGGACAATAGGAGTACCTGGCTAAGGGAAGCTGTGGAGGACTACCTCAAGTCCAAGTCTAGCTATTCTGAGCACAGAACAGAGTCTAGAATATGCTATTTAATGAGGATTTGGAGTGTTGGGCGCAACATTTATATGCACAAAATGGAGTATAGGCCAGAAAATAGGCCGCCTAGATCCTATAGTATCACAGTAATTGATCACAATGGGCGAGAAGTTAAGAAGCCTGACCCCAGACATTACTACTGATGTTTAGATTCTCCTAGGGAGTAATCTGTAAAGTATAATTCTGGATACAGTAATGCATTGTGTGGATTTATGAATGGCGGGTGCCAATGTAATTTTTGTTAATATATGTTGTTGTTTTGTGTATTGCAGTTGCCTGTTGAAAGGAAGGCTCCGCAAATTTAGGACCAAGTGGGGACCATTGGATCCACCAGAGGGAGATTGTAGCCCTGTGTAATTTGGGGGTTACATGCCTCTCTCCTCCTGTGCAGTAAATCCTGTTAAGAGGGAAGGTTTGCCAGGAGTAATCATGAGGTTTGCCCTCATCCCCTGTGAGGTGTAATGTGTAGTGAAGGAAGTGACATCAGGCTCTGTGTCCACTGACAGTGACACAGGGGTGGTGCCTACTGGAGCTATATGTAACGAGTGTATCCCTCTGGCCTGACCCACCCAATCTCATATTGGCCCGTGTAGTCTAACCAGTCCCCCATTACAAGGCGTGTGTGGTGGTGCACCTGCAAGTAACAGGATTCTTGAGTCTCCCGCTTGGTGTTATTAGGGGATGTCATCAGGACAGGTAGCTGAGGTAGTGGGTGCGAGTCCAACTTACATCATGTGCAGCGCCTCCACCTCATCAGGATCTGTGCTTCCGCAGGGAGATGGTCCTGGTGAGGAACTCCTTCTTGGTGCCATCCACTGTCGAGTAATCTCACACTCACACAGTGGGGTTCTCATTATCAAGGACATCTTTATTGAATACAGGGATGTAGCAGACTGCCCCATGCAGCTGCCGGCTCTAGCCGCACATCTCTCCGTGCTGTCCCTTTGCCAGGTACGCCCTCCCGTATTGAAGTGGGATTCCCTTTCTCCTAGGGAGATCACCGCTGTGCCAGGTCCTTGGACACAGTGTGGCGTAGACAGACTTGGTTTATCACTCTGCTACCGCTAGTTACTGCACTAGGGTCACAAAAGTGTTCCTCCAATCCCTTGACCTTCTGGTTACTCTTTCTCAACCAACAACACTAACTGTCAGTGTTGTGTGCTTTATACCTCAGGGGGCAGGCGCATCTCTGAGGTCACTATCCAGGGACTCAGAGCATACAGCCACTCCCTTCCTTACACAGGGCACCACACTAGGGTGTGAGGGAAAACCTTCATAACTACTGTTGGCAGGCCTGTACTTACCAGGACTTACTGCCAACAGGGAAGATGTATGCAGTCATTATTATGCATGGCTACATACTCCCCCTGGTTAATACCCACCGTCCCGGCTGGGACCTAAATTTGGTGTACCTTGCGCCAGGAAACACTGCAAAAGAACACACAAATAACATAGTAACATCATTACATGAACATAATAATGTAAGCCCATCACACTCACTGACCAGCAGGGAGCGCTAAAGAAAACAACAGACCACTCTATTGGTTACTCAATAATAATGCCGAGGGTCTGGCTTCTTCACCTCTCGCCCCGCGGCATCATGCACAGTCACGCTGTATTCTCGTGGTACCCCTCGCTCATTGCAGTACACCACCTTGTGCATATACACACTGCGCCCTATCTTCCAGACCCGCATCAGTTGAGCTACCCTCTGCTGGGCCTGTATCCCTTTAATGGCTCCCCCTTTCTCTACGATATAATATTGTATATCATTCTTGAGCCATCTCTCCCTATTCTCCTCTATCTCTCTCTCATTAGAGGTTCTGGGACATACGGGTAATCAAGCCCATGGGACTTCCTATATTTGGTAGTAATAGCCCGTTCAGCTCTGCAAACCCTGGTCAAGCTGTTTTGACCAGCCGCCCCGGGCAACACCCATGATAGGGGCTCATCGGTTTCTACCGGGTCATCCAACCCTGCGGACCCCTTAGGGATAATAAGGCCTGCCTGGATACGATCCCACTTTACCCTTAGAGCCCTAAGGTATGACTCGTCGTCAAAGTCACCGGCAGCCCACCAGTGATCAACCACCCCCTCCCTCTCTAAAATAAAGCGGGTGCGGTCGAACCATGATACATACACCTCGTACAACGGGGCCCACCACCTAGTCTCCTTCCGTTCTTCGGAGCTAGGGTCTATAACCTCTTCTATGGACTCCTCATCAGGCCCACCAGAAGATACCCCAGATGTACCCTCAGATCTCTCATTAACTCCTTTATACTGAGAGGTGTTTCTTACTGTGATACTAAGCCCACTAGGGCAATCGCTGGATACCGACACTTGTCTGGACATGCTCCCTCCTCCCTCCGACCCATCATCCGACGTACCCAAGTCCAGGCTTCCAGTCCGATCATCGGAAGGACCCCGTGACTCCCCGGACAACCCTAAGCTGGAACTGGACCCAAATAAAATAGTGACGGGTACAGGGGCTTTAGCTAGGGCCTTGGGGCTAACCTTGGGTGTGGACGGGGTTTGGGGACGGGACCGAACAGTAGGCATTGACAGGGTTTCGACCTGCTCCCCAGCGATACCTGCCTTAACATCGCCACAAAGTCCATTCTTGTCTCCAACAGCTGGGCTTCTAGTTCTGCAGCTCAAACGCCCGTTCCCCCTGGTAGTAGGGGATCGTTTCCCGCTGCTTGACCGCAGAGGCGCCACCATCTCCCACTCGGTGCCGCTCTGGTCCGCCGGAACCACTTCCGCACACGCACGTGCTGCGACGCCATCTTGGGGTGGATCCCCAAGCGGGATCTCTTCCTCCACGAGGACATCCGCCAACACCCATCTGCTGCGCGATCCAGTCTGGCTCTGGACTCGCTCTTCCGGATCTTCCACCCCCGGGGCCTGCGACAGGCACGGTGTCTTAGTACCTCGCAGGGTAGGGGTGGATCGACCTCCGTCCGATCCACTAGTCACCACGGCAGTGGGACTCCGGCGATCGGGTGGTCGCGGTACTGGAGACACTCGACTCCGTGTCTCCACACCACGAGGAATGGCATCCCTCCATGGCGTACCAATGGTATGATAGTCTCGTTTTATGACTATCTTACTCGCCAGCCTTGCACACTCCTCGTCCGAGGATTCCAGTTTGCAGTTCGGCCGAGGCATCCCAGTAGGAGACCGGCGATGAGCTCATCGGTGATCACCTCTCCGATGGCTGGTTTTCTCCGTTGGAAGCACCAGTGCTGACTCCGACTCCGCGGGACTTGCACTCTTGTTCCAGAGAGCTCCTGGCTGTTCTTCTATTGGCATCGGGACATTTCCGGTCACTCCCACAGCTTGCACCGGTACGAATGTGGTCATGGGCCACATATACTGCAGTCCACAGTGAGGGCATCGGGCCTCGCTGCACACGGCTCCGCCCGGCAGTCTGCACTGCAGGCAAAGACACGCCACAGTCTCCACACCCTCCACCCGGATTACCAGGAAGCCTCCTGGAGCCGAATAAGGGTGAGTGGAAATCACCGGACCCTGGTCCACTTTGTCAGCAGCTTCAGCCATCTTTACCAACGGAGGCACTCGTCTCAGAGGTCTATATTGGTCAATGGCTCTTCGCAACTGAAAGGCATGGGCTGATGTAGCAACCCTTCCTCCCATTTTCTCTGTCGACATCCGGTGAAACCGCAAACCACTCCCCCTGGTTGAAACGAGGGGGATGTCTCGTAGACTTGTAGGCTGACCCAGCACAGGTGCGGAGTGAGTCATAGTCCATGAGGGCGCGGCTCCAGCATTCGCGCCAAACTCCCCATCGGGGTGGAGTTTTCTCGTTGGCGCCAATCCTGGCCAAAAATTAGCAAACTGCAAAGTTGCAAGACTTTCTGCAGCATGCCCACGCGGTGTCCCGGGAACGCGGGAACCGCCATCTTGGTAAGCATTGTCTTTTCTTTCATTGAAGGCAGCGTCTGGCTGTTTGTTAATAGGTGTATAACAAAGTCCATTTCGTTCCTCCCATCTCGCAAGACTGTCGTCCTCACTATTCTCGGGGGTATCTTCCCGAGAACATAGGCAGGACAAACACGGCGCAGCCACGGCTTTCACGCCATTCCACAACAAGCCCACAAAAGTCTCTTCTGTAGCCTGTTCTTCACCCACGCACAGTTCATATGCGTGTTCTTCCTCTGACCGCAATCCTGGACCTTCTGCTCTGTGCAGATCCTCCATTCTTGGGGTTCTCTCTCTCCGCCATCCTGGACCTTCTGCTCTGTGCAGATCCTCCATTCCGACAGGTCTCTTATGATCGTTGAACACTGGGTTTTTGTACATGGAGCTCCGCTCTGCGGGGCAGCTACCACATCCGTACAATAAACATGCCTTGTGCACCACTTGTGTACCTAACGTAGATCTGACTCGTGTTTGCACTACCTCAGGCTAGGCTCACTCCTTCTGTGTCTACTGTAACACGTTCCTCCAGTCTGTGCTCCTTGGTAAGTGATCTGGAATGAAGACTAGAGTACTCTGGCTCTTCCATGCAGTACTTTGGGCGTCGACCTACTTTTGGCTAGCCTAGTGCGGACCCTTCCAGAATTCCTGCTCTTAGTTACCAGTTTACCCCTTCAGGCGTCCCCCGCTAGCGCTACCTCAAGGCGACTAGGACAGCAATAGCCTCCCGCTCCAGACTCACTAACCCCTAACGGATCCCAAGGCGTCTTTGCGGCATGCAGCTCCAGCATCTCCCTGACTACCCCTGGCTCCGTCCCACGCAGCACAAAGTGGCAGCAGACACTTTCCCTGTTTCCTAATGTGTGCCTAGCAAAAGCCTGTCCTGTTAACAGGTATCTCAGCAGCGCCTCCAATTGTCACGGGTGTATCCCTCTGGCCTGACCCACCCAATCTCATATTGGCCCGTGTAGTCTAACCAGTCCCCCATTACAAGGCGTGTGTGGTGGTGCACCTGCAAGTAACAGGATTCTTGAGTCTCCCGCTTGGTGTTATTAGGGGATGTCATCAGGACAGGTAGCTGAGGTAGTGGGTGCGAGTCCAACTTACATCATGTGCAGCGCCTCCACCTCATCAGGATCTGTGCTTCCGCAGGGAGATGGTCCTGGTGAGGAACTCCTTCTTGGTGCCATCCACTGTCGAGTAATCTCACACTCACACAGTGGGGTTCTCATTATCAAGGACATCTTTATTGAATACAGGGATGTAGCAGACTGCCCCATGCAGCTGCCGGCTCTAGCCGCACATCTCTCCATGCTGTCCCTTTGCCAGGTACGCCCTCCCGTATTGAAGTGGGATTCCCTTTCTCCTAGGGAGATCACCGCTGTGCCAGGTCCTTGGACACAGTGTGGCGTAGACAGACTTGGTTTATCAATCTGCTACCGCTAGTTACTGCACTAGGGTCACAAAAGTGTTCCTCCAATCCCTTGACCTTCTGGTTACTCTTTCTCAACCAACAACACTAACTGTCAGTGTTGTGCCCTTTATACCTCAGGGGGCAGGCGCATCTCTGAGGTCACTATCCAGGGACTCAGAGCATACAGCCACTCCCTTCCTTACACAGGGCACCACACTAGGGTGTGAGGGAAAACCTCCATAACTACTGTTGGCAGGCCTGTACTTACCAGGACTTACTGCCAACAGGGAAGATGTATGCAGTCATTATTATGCATGGCTACATATATATTACGCATCACTTCCTAAAGTTAGGTGTGTGTGATGTGGAGTTGCAGAGTGTGTAACTATATGAACCATCACAGTGCCAGGGCTCTGGCAAGGATTGTGGCCCTCCCTTAGGGGAGAGGCAGGCAGACTATTCCCCTTACTCTATTAGAGAGTAAGGGAAGAGCAAGGACAGCTTCTAGGGCCCTGTCTAGGAGTGGTGTCCAGGGACTTTCTTGAGGTGGGCAACCCTGAATATGATGTGCGGCTAAAGACCGGCCTTAATGATGGGCAGTCTGCCAGTGAAGATGCCAATAAAGATTGCCCTGTTTGAAAGAACCTTCTTGCCTGAGACTGGAGTCATTCGTCATTCAGGGAGAAGCTGCACCAAGGGGTTCTCTTCCAGAGACTCCTCCCTGCTGTCGTGGGGACCTGGAAAAGATGGAGGAGCTGTACCAAAAGTGAGTAGATCTCAGCACTACCTCACGAGCAAGTCCTGGTGTATTCCCCTATACCATCAAGCGGGAGACTCAGGAGTCCTGTAAGCCAGCAGGTGCACCACACTACATTACATGTGACATGGGACAGTATCCACACATAGGGGCCAATATGAGATTGGGTGGGGGTACAACCGTTACATACACATTGCTAGCTGCAAAAATTCTGGGGGGTTACTGAATGAATAATAACCAAAATTTTAACCAATCAGAGAGCAGGGATGTCAATAATGCCCGGAATTTTACTGCTTTAGCCTATAATATAAAATAAATGCTCAGAGGGACATTATTATCCAATCTTTGTAAATATAATTTTTTTGTGTGTCTATTTTGCCTTATATAGAACGGTATGTGTTTTTTCTTGACATAAAAATTGTCAGTCGGTCTATGCCCTGATTTAATATGCTGGAGAAATGCATAATAAGCTACTGTAAGTCAAATGGACAATACTTAATTTGGTACAGATGCAAGCAAAGCTTACATATACTGTATATATATCTATATATAAAATTATATTTGGAGTATTACCTCCAATCTCCTCCGTATCAATCTAAAATTAAAATCTATGTCAGTATCGTAGCTTTAATCTAACATGGTACATAGGGGGTTATTAATTACTGTGATAGTGCTGATCAGGGCACTTATGCACAAAAAAATCCCAGTGAAGTCAAAACTCCCATTTAGTCATTGTCTACTCTAAATGACTGTGTGTGCGCATTAAAATGTTTGTTCTAACATAGTATTTTCCTAATTTCTGGTGATGTGAGTGCAATTGAAAATATGCACTTTGAAGAGGATCTGTACTGTATCAACTGTGCAGAATTTGTCAAAGAATAAGATTCCATAGATAACAATGAACATCTTTTTTTTAATACATTTGTTTTTTTGCGTCAATTTTATTTTATTTGGCAGAGTTTGACACATAGCCCCCTTAGACTCGCACAACACTGTCAACTTTGTATTTTTTAATGTCACACTTAAACATGTAACATTATCTACTCAACCCATCGGTGGATAGTGACACTCTATACAAGATATATGCATAGTTATTTGTGTGTAACAACATTTTGGGAGATCTTAACAGTAAGGGGCTGATTCTATATAGTACAAAGCCGCTGATTGCATTGTGATAGCCCGAAAACGATATTTATTAAATCATGCCTTAAGGGTCGTATGTATCAAAGTCATCATAAATAATCACTATTGTCCTATAACATGTCAACCCACAATTGACAAGACCAGCATTGCTTGAAGCTGGGATAGTTTTTTTTTGTTTCCACAATAGAAGTTAAAGTAAAATGTATAACTGGTATGTTTCATTGTTGTTTTCTGCAGCCTGGCCATATATTACCTTAATACTATATCAAAAGCATACAAGAATTCCAACATCGAACTCAAAAAGAAAATGCAGAGGGTAAGTTGAGCCAAACAGAATCCTTCACTTTGTTCATTAGACTTATAGACCATTGAACTTCCTGGTTCAATTATCTTCAATGTTTATAACGTTGCTGAATGATTACATTTATTAATATACTTCAACTACTGAATGATGAGTACATCTGGAGATCTAATGTATGTACAGTATCTGGATAGGTAGAGGAGAAGAAGCGCTCAAATGCTAGGTATAATAACCAATAATAGCCAATACCAACATCCGGGGATAGTCCAAAGACAATAATGATGAGTTGTAGTAATGCAGCTAACAATAATGAGTTAACGAACCTCCTGAAGACAGGTAATGGGTAGGAATGACCCCCCATGAGTGATCTAATTGGAAGTTCCCCTGTAGCAGAATAAGTACTCACAATTCCTCGGTGTGGCTCACTGGATGTGCAGCTTCCAATAGTTGTATAGGATGAGATGGTTGAGAGGAGCGCATGATCCGACAGGAGCAAGGAGAGGACCCAGAATCAAAAAAATATAAACTTTATTGTGTCATAAGACCTAAAATCCAATGCGTTTCGAACGCTTGTGCGTTCTTTATCAAGGATACACAAGAATAAAATCTTATCTAGGACTTACTTTCACTCTCACAACCCATGCACACACATATACTCACACATACACACACATACACACACATACACACATATATACATTACCTGCAGCTCCCAGCACTATATACAGGAAAAGCATGCGGCACGTGTCCGCGCGTTCGCATAGACACGCGTGGCACATGGCCGCACGGCCGCATGCTGTATATAACAGCCCTAAGAGGCTTCATTTTAGCTCATACATTTTTCTTAAGTTTGACACAGCTGCAAATAAGAAATGATACCGTGGGTCCAAGCAAATGTATCTTTTTATATATATGGATGTAATTGTTTGTATTGTTATAATCTGAATTCTGGTTCTGTGCTATCAAGTGACTGACACATCCTATGGTTCATTCTCAGTTAAAAAAAAACATTCCAAAATTATCTTCTAAATTTCCATAATTGATGTCCTTATGTATCTAAGTTTACAATTTTCAGTTTGACAATGTACTGTATTTGTACCGTGACTTATTTTCATTTTTAACAACAAGAATAAGGAATAAGAATTATTGATTATTTTTTTTTGTATTATCATTTGTTATTCTTTTTGCAAAATTGAAGCAACGGGAGGATGAAAAGGACAGAAGTAACAACAGAGTCACAACCAACGAAACAACGAAAGATTTAGATGAGCTACTGCCTCCTAGTGTGAGATATGAAGTGAAACAAGAGAACAAAGAGCCAGGTAAAGTTCATGAAGCAATTCAAGAGGAGTTGGGTTGCTACTGGTTAATACTTAGTATGGTTAACAAGGCTCCAGTATTCTATATACAGGCAAATGCGTAACTTCAAAGCATATTTCACAATTCATTTAGGTCCCATACATTAAGAAGCAGTGAAATGGAGGATAGGGCAGAGGGAAGAGACGGACACTGGAATTTGCAAAGGTGCGATTTGAGTTGTCAATCACCACAATCCAATGTTTAAATGTCATTCACTTGAACAGCAAATAACGTGGGATTAGTGTACAATAAGTGCGCACCTTAGTGAGTCTTCTCAGAGAGAGGGAAATTCCTTGATAGTTATTTTTATAATCTTATAAAACAAGGGTTCTCTATGTCATTCTCAATATTTCTTTATCTATTTAATATATATGTATTAAACATAATGCACATGGGTATAAATGTCAGCCTCAGATAAAACAGCCTTAGAACTAAAACCATGGAACAATTAGAACAGCCCTAAACTTCAGCTGAAAGAGTGGCCTAAAATGAGTTTGAGGGGTTTTACAAGCTAGAGACCACAAGAGGTAACCACAAACTAGATTTCAATTCCTTTGATGCAGACACACAACACTCATGATTCATAGGTTCTTAAAACCGTGTTATTATCTCATGTCATATCTAATGTCATAGTTATCATTATTATAAAAAAAAAATCCTTAGCTCATTAAAAATAAAGAGAGGTCATATAAGGTGTAAGTGTTGCGATCTTCCACCATTAAGTCAAAGGGGTTCTGTGTCAGACCGCATGGATTGGCGATCTTGCAGTTTATAGAATAAACACCATTATGGTTTAAGAACCTATAAATCAGGATTGCTGTGACTACCTTTATCTACATAAAAATGTTTAGAACTGCAGGGGAAGTGAGCAGACAGTCAGCAAGCCCTATACATTACCATAAATAATCATTTGGACAAAACAAAGGGGGACACAAGCCTGGCATAAAAAAATAATAATTGGTGAATTTGGTATTACCCTCCACTGTGAGCAGGGCAGCCGACAGTTTTCCCAAGGCCCAGGAGGAATCTATTTCCCCCTTGTTGGTGAACCTGCAAGTCCCCCCTCTCTATCACTCTCTCCCCTCTCATTCTCCCCCCTCTGACTCTACTCACTCTCTCACTCACTCTCCCCTTTCCTCTCACTCTTTCCCCACCCTCTCTTTCTAACCCCCCTATTTCACTCTTCTTCCCCCTCTCACAGTACCTCCTCCCTCTAACACTCTCATTCCATCCCCTCTCACTCACACTCTTCCCCTCTCTCACAATCTCCCATCCACCCTCTCTCTCACTTCCCCCTCTCTATCTCTCACTCTTCTCCCTTTTTCTCGCATGCACACCCAACTCTCTCTCACTCTTCCCCTCTCATACCCCCACTTCTCTTTCTAACCCCCTACCCTAATTCTCAATTTCTCTCACTCCCTCATTTCTCTGTCTCTCTCCCTCTTGCCCTCTCCTCCTTCCTTATCTCACTCTCCATTTCTCTCTCATTCTTCCTCCCCTCTTTCACTCTCTCTCCCTCTCTCTCACTCACTCGTCCCCCTCTTTGTCACTCTTTCCCCCTCACTCACTCACTCTCCTCCCCTTACTCTTTTCCCTCTATCTCTTACTCTAACTCCCTCTCACTCACTGTTCCCCCTCTTTATTTCACTATTCCCTTCCCCCTCTCTATCCCCTTTTCTCTCTCAGTCTTCCTCCCCCTCTCTCTAACTCCTTCGGCTCTCTCTCTCTCACCCCACTCACGCTCCATTTATTTCTCTTTCAACCTTACCCCTTCACACACTACACCCTCCCTCTCTCCCTCCTCTATCTCCCTCTCCCCTCCCTCTCTCTCTTCTCTCCTTTCACTCTCCCTCTCCCATCCCTCTATCACTCTCACCATCCCTCACCCCCTATCCCCCTTCAGTCCCTTTTCCCCTTCACTATCTCTCTCTCACCCTGTCAGTGGGCCTTCAAATATGTCCATCCTAAGTATAGTATTTAAAAAAATCTTAAGCAAATTTAGGAAACTTTGTTACTTAAGTAAAATCAAATTAAGTTAATATTTTCAAATAATTAGGGGAACATTTCAGTTACCTAATTTGAAAAAGAAAACATGGCCATATATACATAGATAATGTATTCATTTGAAACCTTTATTTGATACATGTTGATATGTTTATTCCTTGCTTCCAAGAAATGCCACATTCAATTCTATATCATGGTGGTACAGAGAACAGGATTTGACCTTGTGAAGCTTTCATTCTGTAGAATTTCTCATGGTATCACTTTGATGGGAATTACTTTTATAACTTTATATCTAGCTTCCCATGGGAACATTGCAGAAAGATGTAAAAAAATGCAGGAGAATCACACTGTACCAATACAATCACATATCCTATTGTATAACATACACAAACAATTATAGTATATATATATATATATATATATATATATATATATATATATATATAATAACATAATAGAAAAAATTAAATGCATGTGTAGATTTGGAGTTCAATGGAATAGAGCAATAGTGCTATCTTGTGATGGACAAGTATCACTGCAGCTAGCACTTGCTCATACATACGGTAGGAAAGCACATAAACAACTTGCTTTCACCTCATGGAGACTGCCGTCCGGAGGATTAGCAGTGTTACATCCCCTGAGTATTATTTTCAGTACCTGCCTATACATTTATAGAGTCTGTAAGCTCCGATATTACATGTTTTTAAAGTCAGCTTCTGTGAAGAGTTTTTTCTGTCATTACATGGGAACAGGTATTTTCATCTCATGCATACCATTGACAGGTTATAGGCTCTTGCTTTTCGCAGGACCCTTGGTATAATTGTGTATTTGAGCTAGGGTTCATTACCAGTGATTGTTAGCCTAGTAGCTTTGATTTTCTGACCAGCCGGTCTAACAGGTGGGAGGCTAATTTCATGCCTCACCACTCTGTGGATACTGTATTTTATTACACACATTGCATCTAATACTGGTTATAGCTATTGGTGTTTACTTACTGTATACCAGGGCTTTCATGTGGTTATGTGTCAACTTTTGAGATTTTATGAGACTGTATTATTATGTGTTATATGTGACGTGTTCTTTAATAAAATTGTTATACTTTTTGCACACCCGAGTGCTTTACGTGGGATACTTTTCTCTTTTTTTGTCTATCTATCTATCTATCTATCTATCTATCTATCTATCTATCTATCTATCTATCTATATACTGTACACACACACATAACAGTGTCGAGGAAAAGTTTGTGAACCCCTTAGGATTTTCACATATTTCAAACCTAAAATGTTATTATTTCTTAATGTAAGTTCTAATAATAGATAAAGATAACCAGATCAAACAAATTATACAAACACATGATACTTTTTCAACATTTATTTATCAAAAAATGATTCAACATTCAATATCCATGTGTGAAAAAGTATGTGAACCTTTGGATTCAGTGTCCTTTGAGCAGCAATTACTTCAACTAAGAGTTAATGTAACTGCTGATCAGTCTCTCACATCATTTTTGAGACATTTTGGCCCATTCCTCCTTACAGAACTGCTTCAACTCAGGAACATTTGTGGGCTTCCTTGCATGGACAACTTACTTCAGGATCTGTCACAACATTTTGATGGGGTTTAGGTCCAGACTTTGAGCAGGCCATTCTAAAACACGGAATTTCTTCTTCAGCAGCCATTCTTTTGTAGATCTGTTTGTATTTATAGAATCTTTGTCTTGCTGAATGGCCCACTTTCGCTTCAGCTAACAGTACATGGACGGGTGGCCTGACCTGACATTCGCCTTTATAATCGTCTGATACAATGCCAAATTCAAGGTTGTGTCAATGATTGATCGAGCCCCTAATCCTTAGAAATGGTTTTGTAACCCTTCCTAGACCGAATAGCATCAATAACTCCTTTTATGAGATCCTCAAAGATTTATTTTGATCGTGGCATAACATGTCTCCACACACCAGTATGGTGAAGACCAAACTCACAAGGTTTCTGATCTTTATATAGGGTGGGACCTCCCAAACTCACACCTGAAGATCTACCTAATTATTTAAGCACCTGATTCTAATTATACCTTTTAATTTAGCTGATAAAACCAGGGTTTCACTTACCTTTGCACATACCCTGACTATTAATTATTTTGTTATTAAAAATTGTTTGTCTTATTCATACATAATTTAGTTTAAAAAGACATGTAGTTGGTTAATATAAACCCTATTGGATATTTAATAAAAGACTGGCTTTGATTTAAGAAGGTTATCATACAAACACTAAGGAATGTATTTAATTATAAATGGGGTTCACAAATGTTTTCTCACCACTCATCCTTCTTTATAAAAATCCGTTAATTTGACAATATTTTATAATATATATATATATATATATAAATATATATATATATATATATATATATATATATATATATATATATATATATATATATATACACATACACACATACATATGCTTATACTTTACAGATGGAAAATCTATCTCTACTAATAAAAGTAGCCTTCAACAAAATGGGAAAAGTTCAGAAAAAAATGTCACCAACTTTAAGTCTGGCAAATGGACTGGAACTGCATCACCCGCTCCACGTTTGACTGTTACAAAACCACCTGGACAAATGCCGTTGAGTATGCCTCCTGCTTACCCTAGGCCTGAATCTAATCCGAGGGGACCACAACCAGCAAGAGGCAGAGGACAACTTCGTTAGTGATAAGAACATACCGGCCGATTGTCTAAAATTGAATATTCTTAAGGAAAATCCCTTACAGAAGTTAACTGTGGGCCTGTTTGATCATTGCAAAAGCACTTTTCCTGCATGCATAACTCATATTTATAATTCATGATAAAAACCACAGACAAAATGTGACTTTCTGGTAATATTATAGTCTAAAATCTAACAGATATTCTGTGTTAATCCTTGCATGCAGTGAGATTTTCAGGGTATTAAAGCTATTTGGATGCAAAGAAGCCTCTTCCTCTTTTATCCCTTAGCATCAATTTCTGAAGTTGTTTGCTCCAAAATTTGGGGAGTGTCAATTGGAAGAGTTAGGAAGGAGTTAGATGATGCATGTTATAAAAGGATTGATCAAATTCTAAGGAGCATATTAATAAAACTGCAATAGTACCTGTCTGTGGGCTTAACAACTTTGGGGGATTTTCTAGTAGCTGCAAGTTTGTTCTTGTAAAACCGCACAGTTTGATATAGTCATGTCATGGAATAAAATGTGACAAATAGCCATATTCTTTATTACAAATTGCATTTTTTACACCGCGTCTGTGAAATTAGAGAAACCGCCAATCCATACGGAGAGTAGTTTGTTTTGAAATCGAATAGCTATAAGTGGCGAGAGAGAGAGATAACACATGGAGAGATACTGTACTGTACCTGTGCTCAAAAAAGAGGCCACTTTAGAAACCTGGGAGACATCCTAATGGCATATGCAAAGTATATTTAAATGATTCACACTCAACACCTCCTAAAAGGATTTCTATAAGATCTACAATTATAAATCTAAGGGGGTACTAGTGTCATAGCCAACAGGATAAAAAAACACAACCTCTGCTATTCATGGCAGCAGCTCTAGCACCCAACTAAAACAGTTGCTGGGGACCTCCACTGTCACAGCATACTTTTGAGCTTTGATGCTCATACCTGTAGCCAATCCGCCTATTTGCATAGATCTACCAGGTATCTCAGGTGTGCTCCTCCTGTTTAAGTTATGGTGAGTAAAAAAAGTGACGAAAACCCACCACAGCAATGCATATAGCAAATGGAAATATACTGTATGCTCATTTGCATGTCTTAGGCAGGTCTGCAACTCCGCCTTTCACCATTATCACCCAGCTCAGAGCACTTCCACTGCAGCAAGGGATTCTGGTAAATGACATGCAAATGAGCACACAGTGCCACTTTTTGCTTCAAAAACCATATATAAATATATATATATATATATATACAGTGGTTGACAAATCACCAAAAAATCTACTCGCCACACAAAAAAAACTACTCGCCACTTAGTACCAAACGTGTGCTGCTTGGGCCAATATTTACTCGCCCGGGGGTTAAATCCACTCGCCCAGGGCGAGCAAATGTATAGGTTTGTCGAACACTGTATATATATATATATATATATATATATATATATATATATATATATATATATATATAAATGTAGCCAGGTCCCCTCTGGCTCCCCAGACATTCGGTTCTCTCTCTCTTACCTGCGACAGCATGAGGGCAGTTGCAGGGGTGATCGCGTCACGGCGACATCAGCTACAGGGCGCCGCCATCTTGTGTGCATTTGCGCATACGCGGAAGTTCGCGCACGCGCAGTATAGCCCCAGATGCGATACGGCAGCCATTACAGGGAGTGAGAAGAGGCGCTCCATAGTCAGGGACATCCCCCAGTTCGCACATGCGCAGTTAGCAGCGGCGGCGGCCATTACACAGCGCGCACAAGGCCCCAATGTTAAAGAGAGGCTCCAAGGAGTACAGTTCCCAGCAGCCTCTGGGTACTGCACTTTCACCCTGGTCACAGGCAGCCAGACAGCCAATAAGGCTGACAGATTCTCATGCTGCAAAGTTGCAACAATGTTGTGTGAAGACAGGGATTGTCAGTTAGGAGCTGGGACACAGAGAGGGGAGGGTGTGTTTGTGCAGGGAGGAAAGTAGCCTCCTGCACTAGGCCAGAAGTCTCCCCTTAGCCCCCAGCTTGGCCCTACTCACCTCAGCTTGTGATTACTACAGGGACTCCCCTTAGACTAGGGACAGGGTCCTGTAGAACCTAGACAAGTGAGGGTCCAGCCATGAACCGTGACTTTCCTGGCAATTGCTGTGAAGGTAATACATCCTCTGCGTTAGCAGAGAAAAGAAACATTATAAAGGTGGATCACTCCATGCAGGAGCCACCCACCGTTGAGGCGGAGGCATCTTGGATCATCTCCTGGAGCAAGGGATTCCAAGCAAAGGTCATCTGCGCACCCGGTAGCAGGAGCACCGGGCAGGTATTATCCAAGTCACCAAGTGCACCACCTATACACTTCATCTTAGTGGGCAGCGCTGTTCCACACGTGGGTGGGGTTATGGGACTCTTGGGACTTTGGGTACAAGGACTTTGGGGATACTGTGTAAGGAGGTTATGGCCCAGTTAGGGGCAAGGTTATAGCTGCCAGCTAGTGGCAGAGGGTGGCATATATATCGTTGTGCAAACTGATGATGTTGCACTGTGAAAGTATGATACTCTATGTTGTGTTGCTATACAATATGATGTGATGTTATTGTGTTATTTGCTCGTTCAGTAAACCTTTCAGCAATAACCCTGGTGTATGTGGTTTCTGGGTGGGTTCCTATGCTAGGCCCATTCTACATTCCTATAGAATCCTACATAGGTGGAGGCGCTGACCGACGAGAACTTTCCAGAGATTCACCCCAGGCTCTCACTAGCGGCGGCTCGGGCCTCCTGTGAGCCTGACAGGTATAACGCACCACACCAGGTAACATTAGGTTCCCCGCACACACACACTATATGCGATTGGGTGGGGGGGGAATACCCGTTATATATATATATATATATATATATATAGCAAATGGAAATATTACTGTATGCTAATTTGCATGTCTTAGACAGGTCTGCAACCCCGCCTTTCACCATTACCACCCAGCACACAGCACTTCCACTGCAGCAAGGGATTCTGGGAAATGACATGCAAATGGACACACAGTGTCACCTTTTGCTTCAAAACCATTTTTAACATGGTTCCCTATAGGCTTAAGCTTGCTGCATATATATATATATATATATATATATATATATATATATATATATATATATATATACACAATTGTATGAAAAAGAAAGTACACCCTCTTTGAATTCTATGGTTTTACATATCAGGACATAATAACAACAATATATGTTCCTTAGCAGGTCTTAAAACTAGGTAAATACAACCTCAGATTAACAACAACACATGACATATTACACTGTGTCATGATTTATTTAACAAAAATAAAACCAAAATGGAGAAGCTATGTGTGAAAAACTAAGTACACCCTTACTGCTTCTATAGGAATTAAGATGCTAAGTAGCAGACAGGTGCTGCTAATCAAATGCCCTTGATTAATTGATCATCAGCAAGTGTGACCACCTCTATAAAAGCCAAAGTTTTAGCAGTTTGTTGGTCTGGAGCATTCAGGTGTGTGTTAACACAATGCCAAGGAGGAAAGACATAAGCAATGATCTTAGAGAAGCAATTGTTGCTGCCCATCAATCTGGGAAGGGTTATAAGGCCATTTCCAAACAATTTAAAGTCCATCATTCTACAGTGAGAAAGATAATTCAAAAGTGGAAAACATTCAAGACAGTTGCCAATCTTCCCAGGAGTGGACGTCCCAGCAAATTCACCCCAAGGTCAGACTGTGCAATGCTCAGAGAAATTGCAAAAAACCCAAGAGTTACACATACACCAAGTGCACCAACTTTATACCTTCTTTCTCTACAGTGGTCACCACACACACTGGGGTTTGGGTGTGGGACATTGGACGCGGTGTGGGAAACACGGTGGAGGGTCGCGTCCTACGAGATGCTTTGGATAGTTGTATCTCTAGTGGGAAGGAGTATGTGATCTGTATGCATATAAGATTGATGACTATCATTAGTAAAGGTATTTGTTATTATACATACAGTGTGTATATCATTATATTAGTGTCCTGCGAGGAACAACTCCCACTCTGCTGGGATCCCTCACAGGTGGAGGCGCTGCATCTGGTAAGAAGTAACATATACATATCGCAACAGGCTCTCCGTGGCAGAGACTCAGGCCCTGCGAGCCAACAGGTTACACACAGCATTAGTAGTCTTCCTGTGTTCTAGGAGAAACAGGGCTACATACACAAACACACTCTCCAGCCCCCCTTACACACAGGCCCCCTCCAGCCCCCCTCTTTACCCACAAAACACACTCTGCAGACCTCCTCCACCCTCTACAATCACAAAAAACACACACACAGCAGCCCCCCCTGTAAACCCACACACTGCTGCACAAACACACACACACACACACACCAAAAAACAATCTGCATCCCTCCTCCACCCTGTACACCCATACAATGCACACTGAAGATACACACACACACACACACACACACACACACACACACACACACACACACACACACACACACACACATACATTGCAGCACCACCTCTACATCCACAAAACACACACTGTAGCCCTCCACCCTCTACACCCACACCAACAAAACAGACTGCTGCCACCTCAACACCCACAAAACACACACCATCAGAACACACACTACAGACACACAGACACACACCAATAAAACACTCTGTTGTCCCCCTCTAGACCCACAAATCACACAGCTGACAGACACACACACACACACACATATACACACCAACAAAACAGACTGCTGCTCCATCTACACCCACAAAACACACACCATCAGAAGAGACACACAGACACCAATAAAACACTCTGCAGTCCCCCTCAAGACCCACAAAACACACAGAAGATACACAAACCTTTCTCCTCACTCTCCTGTGCGGAGCTCTCTGCAGGCAAGGTGGGGGAGGAGTCATAACCTTGCTGGTGCCTCCTGTCCAATCACCTTCCTTGTCTGAGAGCTACTCTCATGAGAACTCAAAGCTGATTGACTGAAAAACTTAGCAAAGTGCAAAAATTTCCACGCCATTACTGATTGGTTAAAATTCTGGGCATTATCGAATCAGAGAGCAGGGATTTCAATAATGCCCGGAATTTAACAGCTTTAGCCTATAATACTACTTATCAAAAGAAAAACATAATTCATTCAAGCACAAACATAACACGCTAGATAAAAAAAATTCAAATCCAATCCCAGAAAGGAGAATATTTTTTTTTTTATTGGAACTCACATAATGATTACAGTTGATAGTCAATTTAATATTCATTACAGTTTCTTAGCAAAATATAACATCTAGAGAAAATCAAACTTGCTGATTTCATATTTGGGAAGAGCAACAAATCAATATCTTTACCTATATGCCTACAACAACATGTTACCTTTGTACATGTGTGACTTGTACCATTAACTGCAGTACAGCAAAATCCTTTAAGTGTTATTCAGTTCTGGGTATAATAAACTTGTATCTATATGTGCTTCTGTGAAAAACTATCCCTAATAATTGGTCGTGGATGCTACAGTACAAGCGTAAAATTTGGACTCGTTTTAAGGTCTATGGTGGTCCAGATTTTTTTGGCTAACAATATGCATCAATAAAATTGCACCAGATTTATCAAAAGAAAAATTGCAATTGCTTTCAATGAATTCCTTGTGTGTAATAAATATGGTACTGACTACTTTTGCAGCCAGGAGACTTTTGTAAATAGAAAGACCTCACCGGGGAGGAGATAACAGCGGGCACGGCCGTGCAACAGATCACAGAGGCTGGGCTGCGCAAAAAATCTTTATTCTGTCATGGAGGTTTAAAAAGAGAGAGAGGGGAAAACCCCCCCCCCGCACCTCTAACGCGTTTCAGCCGCCAAGGGTCTTTGTCAAATTGTCAAATTCATTTTATTATTCTTGGAGCATCCCCAGGTTCGTGGGTAATATAGTTGCGAAGCTGTTATGGGGTCTGGGTGGGTTTCATAACCTCTCACAGACAACCCTCCACAGCAACGCCAGAACCACGCTCCAACTAGGGGTTTATTTGCTTACATGCTCCTGTATATAATTGTTCTTCCGGATATAGCAACATATGCTTATTAAACAAGTGGAAATTAACTCTGCAGCATTGGTTAATTGGGGTAGCAGCACACCTCAATGCTTTTTCTTTTTGACTTTTGTAAATAGACTCCTTAAAATTCTACCATTATATAGTGCCAGTGAGAATACGAACATACAATAAGTATGGCTACAATTCATGAAATACAACGTACCACAGAAAACATTTATTTTATTTTGGAGAATATCACTACCTAGGATTTCAGTCCTCAATTGTGGCACCTAGACAAATGACAAGGGGGGGGGGGGGGGAGGGGGGAAGGGGGACCCAATTATATGGTGGGTACCCCATTTTAGCTCAAGACTTTAACAATACATCGTGGACTAAACAGAACTACATTGTTTTCCTCAAATATATTTCAGAATTTTATGTTAATTGTAACTTTGTGTATACAGCAAATAATTTTCTAAGTTACAAATGAATACGTTTTTACTGCAAATAAAAGTGAAATAATTTTCTCCCCCAAAATTTTTTACATACATAATTTGATGATAAAAATGCTTAACAAGGTCCATGTAAGCGTGCATTTCTATTTAAAGGATAGTGGCTTCTCTCCTTTAAGAATTCTTCTGTGGAATTTTCATGGTAACTGTCTTTACCTCTGTATATTCATGCAGGCCGTATTCTCCCCTAATAGAAAGAAATATAGGTTTTACATGATGTCAATTGTGACACTAAAGGTAGTTGATGGTAACATTATAAAATGACAATAGGCAGATAAATGTAAATATAATAAGATAAGCAAGATAATTGCACATCTCAAACAAGTTTCGTAATCATGTCAAACTGCATCACAGAGAAAGGAAAAAGTGGCAGAGCACTACAAAAAGTGTCCAATGTAAAATAGAGGAAAGTGCGTTTCCCATGAAAATATTATTTATTGGTCATAAAAGACAAAAAAAGGGCAAAGTGTAGCCCCACCAATGTTTCACGCTTCCCAGAGCGCTTTATCAAGGCTTTATACTGCATCACAGGAGCTATAAATGAGGCAGCTTAGGATCTATTGTAGGCAACTTTGAGCAATATTGTTATAAGGGAAAGATTTTTATCTTGAGTTAATGTTTTAAGGTATATTGCTCCAATTTTGCCCCACTTGCATCCCGTTGAAACATGAAGCAGGGTATTAAAGTAAATATTTATTTTTATCGGTACACTACATTGGCCCTTATTCAATATGATATGAAGCCATCTTCCCCGAGCTAGAGAACATTTAGAGAGCCGTGTGGTAGACTCACTAAAGGTCAAAATAGCTGCTTAAAATTTGGCGTAATTAAGAAATGGGATTGCGGCAATATTTTTTAAGAATGATCTCATCTTACAACTTTTCCCCTTGTCCTATTCCCGCATATCTTCTTCACTGGCACACTATTTCCAACCCTAACTCACCTATTAAACCTCTCTCTCACCTTCAGAACATTCCCATCTTCTTTTAAACATATACTCATCACGCCCATTCTAAAGAAACCGTCTCTTGATCAAATCTCCCTCTCTAACTATCGGCCTATCTCTCTTCTCCCATTTGACTACAAACGATTTGACCGACTTGTAGGCTACCGCCTAATTCACTTTCTCTCCTCCACCTCCATTGCAATCTGGTTTCTGGCCTCTACACTTCACTTAGACAGCACTAACAAAAGTGGCCAATGACCTACTCACAGCTAAGTCTAAGGGCCACTTCTCCTTACGAATTCTCCTAGATCTCTGTGCTGCCTTCGACACTGTCCATCACCCCATTCTCCTGAACACTTTCTATTTTATTGGCCTTCATGACACAGCTTTCTTCTGGTTTATATCCTACCTATCCAACCACTACAATGTTTCCATCTCTGGTGTTTCCTCCTCTTCACTCCCTCTTTCTGTTGGGGTCCCACAAGGCTCTGTCATTGGCCTTCTGCTCCACTCACACCTCTCTTAGTGAACTAATATACTCTTTTAGTTTTCAGTATCATCTCTATACCATTGATACACAAATGTATCTCTCCTCCTCTGACTTCTCCCCCTCTCCTGTTCCGTGTCACCAACTGTCTTTCTGCAATCTCCTACTGGATGTCGGTAACAGGGGACTTATCCCTGTTCACAAATGTGCCTCTAATACAGCAGTGTGGTGGTTAACTGCTGGTAGGCAATTAACTAACACCACCTGGCTGATTACAAGTGTTAGAAAAAGCCTGCCTCTGAGACAGGAAGGGAGATTCCTTAGTCCACAACTGGGCTGAACCAAGGAAGGACGGATGTCTTGAGCGGCAAGCTGACAATAAGACAAAAGGGGACAAGATTCTAAACCTGGAGCCTTACATTGCCTTAGCACACAAGGGTGCGGATCCAAGAGAGCAGAGAAGCTTCCCCTACAGCAGCCCAGCTAACAGATAAGACTTTTCGTATAAGACTATTATCTATGTCTATGTATATTGATAAATGTCTCTATGATTTGGACTGGTGAATCGCTGGGCTAACCACGCAGTTAAAGAGAACTGGATCACAAGTGTATATATACTCCAGAGTGGAGCGGATTTTGTTTGCTGATTTAAATGTTTGCTGTGTTTAAAGCAACAGGCGCAATAAAGCTTTATTTTCATTTCACCTTAAAACAGTCTCCATTGCGTACCTCTGAACACGTCTCTTACAATGTCCCACCTTTATCTGAAGATTAACATGTCCAAAACAGAATTAAAACTCTTTCCCCCTTCCACTGCCACTCCTACATCCAAACTCTCCCTCACTATCAAAAATACCACAATCTCATCAACACCTCAAGCCCGCTGTCTAGGATTCATCTATGACTCTCTCCCTCTACTTTGTTCCTCACATTCCGTCCCTCACAAAGCCCTGCTGTCTACACCTCTAAAATATTACCAGGATATGCCCTTTTTACACTCATGATGCAACTAAAATTCTCACTCACTCCTGGGGCATATTCCATCCTACAATGAGAAGTCACATTACCTTTTGTTTCAACACTGCCCCTCATTCCCTTTAGATTGTAAACTCTTATCAGCGGGGCCCTCATTACCTTTTTGTAACTGTTTGTGCATGCTTGTCCATATTTGTATGTAACTGTTTATGAAATGATCAAATCTCTGTACCCCCAGTGAAACGTGATGTGGAATCTGTTGGTGCTTCTCAAACAAACAATAATAATAATAGTGTATTTGCCCGATTATAAGGCAACACCAAATATAAGGCGACCTTCTAATTTTAGAAGCAGCTGGAAAGAAAACACTCACACACACACACTAACTCTGTCTCTCTGTGTGTCTCTGTCTGTCTCTCTGTCTCTCGGTTTGACTTTCCTGCCATAAGCAACATTGCTGCCTTTGGCCCCATAGTGTAGCGTCCTGCATTTTACCCTTATACCTCTTACATCTGACTACTGATCGGCCCCCCCAGTGGGCGGGGCACGATTATAAGGCAAGTGTGTACTTTTCAACCTATTTTTTTTTAAATCGCCTTATAAATCGGGAAAAAACGATATTACTAAATGGATAATATATTGATATGTTCTATAACATTGATATGATGTATTTTTTATTAACTATTGTAGACAGCTGTCTGCTAACAAGTTGCCTGTAATGTAGCAGTTCCTGTGTGTGGGTCCTAACAAAGGGGACCACAGCCTGAGAGGTTCAACAGACTATTGAATATGGTAACAATGTTAGATACCTGAAACAAAGGAATATGGAGCCAACAAGTACACCACTTATTCCATGGCTACAATTGTACCCATAATGAGGCCACAGGGTACCTCCCGTACTATCTTATGTTTGGGCGTAAGGCTAGATTGCCTGTGTACCTGTGCTTCGTTGTGTCCTGAGATGGTACCTCACCCACGACATACATTCAGTATGTACAGAGACTTAAAAAACAGCTGTACAAGATCTATAAACTTGCTACTGATGCCTCCGAGTCCACTAATAAAGGAAACAAAGGATGCTTGACACAGGGTACAGGCCTAGAATTGCATGTGGGAGACAGGGTCCTAATTCAGAATTTAGGAATACCCAGCAAGCACAAAATCACAGATTGATGGAAGTCTAAACCTTATGTTTAACAGGTATAACACAAAACCCGAAAGGGTCCTGGGTGGTTCAAAACACTTCATAGTAACCACCAGTTTGGCAACTTCTAAGATGCTCGCCCAGTAAGGCTACCTCTACTCCAACAGTAAACACCAAGCAAAGTAATGGGCTATCTAGAAGTCAGGGAAGATCAGGTAATCGACCCGACCCGTTGCTAGGAGGTAAAGTAATGACTCTGAGGAGGAAGACATGTTTAGGGAGAAAGGAATGATAGGCAATTTATCCAATATTATGAACCACAATGATCCTGGGCATCCCCAGGACCCACCTGAGATATAGCACGAGTGATTCCAGAACTTATCAAGGGCTGCTAACGCCAAACTGGACCCTGAAGCTGAAGAATTGATCCCTCTAGCTTTCCCGGTTATGAAGCCGACATTGACGTCTACCAAAACTGAAGCCTACCCAGATGGTTGTCCCTACAGTCAGGGCCTAAAGAGAGACAAGTCAGGGTGCCAATTGAACTACAGGTGTACTCTCCGTGCCCTAAAAGAGAGATTAAGCCACCCATGAGATTGACATATGATTCCTCCAAAGTATCAGCTGAAGTCCTGGTAATTCGTGTAGCTAAATGGGTGATCCCCACGACACTTGATTTAGGTGAACCCAGGAAAAGTGGTGCCTCAAGGTGCACAAATGCCTCATAATGTGGAAATTGTAATTGCATGACATCAACTGTGTCTGTACTGATCTGTGCATATAGGGGAAGCAGTTGTTAAGATAGAAATGTTGTGTTGAGTTATGGTACGTGCTGTTATATATGACACTACTGTGAGATTGATGGTGACATCAATATTTCCAGCAGGGGGAGAGCTTCACCCCCCCCCCTCCAGGAACACTTATAAAGGAGGTTGATGGACATGTCTTCAGACCAGTGACTATGAACTTAGGAGAGGACTAACATCATTGAGTGTTAGGAAAGGAAGATGTCACAGGAGGAGGCACCAGAACAGAGAGAGATAAGCATGAGAGAGCAACACTGCAGTGGGGAGCCATCCCTGTCCTGAGAAACAAAATAGGAAAAGACCAGCGCAAAGTTCCTCCCATATGGACAAAGTTGGGGCAACCAAGGAGAGTACTGCGGAGAGACCCAAGTGAAGCTGTAGAACACAGAGGTTAGGGATCTGGTCAATAACCTTCGAGGAGATACAGTTAGGAAATCTCCCCTACTTCACAGCAGTATCCTTTTCAGTACATACAAATACAGTACACCAATCATTTGTGAAGTAACAGGCCTGCACAGATAACACCAGCATACAGATATATGAGCTCTAACTCTGTGCCAGCAACAACAGTGGTCCATTAAGTAGTATAGAGGTCACCAGGACTAAACCAGAGAAATTAAAGGACAATTGTGCACCGAGGTACTCTGCAAGTATAATAATTGTGCTCAGGGTCCTCCCAGTACAAGGACCCCTGTATATTAGTATTGTTTTCCATATACATAAAATATGGTCACCCCAAATTACACATGACATTCTGAAATTGTCTGACCTGTGCCAGGCCTAGTGCTGACTGCTCATTATCTACCACACACAGAGAAGGCGAACTCAGGCCCCTATCATAGTATCTCTACACTATGATATATAGGAAAGCAAATATATATAATTAAAAAATATATACAACTCCACCCCGTTATAATGCGGTGCTTGGGCCAAAGAATCACATCGCGTTATAAGCGGATCCCATTAGAAAAAAAAATTGCGCTTGAGAATTGCACCCCTCAGGGGTTCTGCGGCCGCCGGAGGGAGAGAGCTGGGATAACTCTCCCAGCTGTCCCGGGTCTGGTGGCGCAGCAGCACCCTCATGCAGGAGTAACCTGGCATCAGCAGCAGCAGCTGGCAGCTCTCTCCTCTCCCTGCTTCTGCCATCAGCTTCTGGCTGACAGGGAGAGAGAGGAAAATCAGTGCGAGAGCCAACGTGGTAGGAAGATCTGCATGGTACTGTATATACTGTAAGTTGGGAGCCACACTTGCCTCATGTTATAAGTGGATTTGTATTGTAACGGATCGCGTTATAACAGGGGTAAGCTGTATATTATCTAAAATTATTATATTTTGACAAAAGTCATACATTTAACATTTGTCTTAGTGTGCTACAGGGAAAAACACAGAGAAGATTTAAACATTTGATTTCTCACTGAGATTCTCACGTTTTTGTCATGCAGATGATAAAATGCAATCCTGCCCTAAATAATCTAGTACCACCTAAATAATAATAATAAAAATTTAAAATGTACTGCCTTACACATTGTTTTATTTTTAAGGATTACAATACCTCTGAATCAATGAGAGCCTATGGTTGCTATTTCCTTTCCCATAATCCCTTGTTTGTATCTTTATTTTTTATTTTTTATAGGCTTCTAAGTGAGTTCAGTTATGACATCAGACTAGAACTAATCATTGTATTTATATGCCATGTTAGTTTATTCTAAGCAACTAGGATTTTTAGTTGGACTTCCTGCTAGAAGACGTTTAAGAAGGATTTTGTGGAGTTGTTCCCTTTCAAAAGGTAAGGACACATTTTTTGTTCGAGTACAGGAGATTGCACCTTTAAAACAACTATAACCTGTTTCAGACTAATTTCCTATATGTTCTAAAAACCTCTGAATGCAGAATTTTAGGAAAATATCTCTCAAACCTAAATAGGCATATACAGTATATGAAAACAAAAGTGGTGCCATTTTTTCCACAAACAATCGGCACCATATGTATTAAAAGAAAAAATCCAATTGAAAGTCAAATCAAATTTTTATTTGATAAATCAGGTGTTATAGTTGTGCCCAAGAATTGCACTACATTTGCTTTGATACATACTGTATGCCTCTAAAGTCACTTGAATGTTTCTACATGGGGTAAATTGAGCAGTGGTCTATCAATAATATTATATTATAGAATAAGAAGTCTGTAACTCGGACACTACGTACAATACGCACGTTTTCTGCAATAAATAATAGATACGTGGTACAAAGTGCTCACAGATAAACTTTAGCAAGATGCCATGTTTTCCTACTTCCCTGCTATTATACATGATTCAGTACTTCCATTAAGTAAAAAAGCTTAAGCCCCAATCATATGGCTACCCTAATGCCTTTCGATGTGGGTGACACCGACCAGAACAATTTAGCGCTGCTCAATTAGAACAGTGACGTAACTGAAACCACTTATAGATATAAGCATTATCCCATTATTTATATAGCTCCATCCATTTTCTGGTCTTTTCTGGGAAAAGGACTGCTTTTTTTCCCTAATCATTATTTTGTTAAGATGGCTCGATGATTCAGATAAGATATTATTGTAAATAAGTGGAACTGTGTAACCTTTGCTGCACTGATTTTTTTTCCCCATCTGAGAATTTTGTGCTACATGTCATTGAGTTTGTTAATATGTGCCACTATGTAAATATAATAGTTAATGAGTGTACAATATTAACCACAGTGGATTATAACATGCCATTGTTTATTAACTGGTGTTGGAGCTCCCTCTGCTGATGCTACAACTGATTATTGGATGATTGGAAAATGCATATCATCTATTACTAACCCATTTAGAGATCTGTGAACTACAGGTATGAGACAACATTTACTAACAGGTTAGGACTGAACCAGGTTATTGGGCTAATTCTTCAATAATTTTAAGACACATTTTGTAGTGGGGAAACATACAGAAACGTGCATATTGTGTGTGTGTGTGTGTGTGTGTGTGTGTGTGTGTGTGTGTGTGTGTGTGTGTGTGTGTGTGTGTGTGTGTGTGTGTGTGTGTGTGTGTGTGTGTGTGTGTGTGTGTGTGTGTGTGTGTGTGTGTGTGTGTGTGATGTATTAGTAGTATGAATCAGGATGGAGATATTGGTCAAATTTCTCAATGTTGCCAAAAAATGTAAGAACACATACTGTACATGCCCATTAAACTCCTTTCTTCTCATCTATACTGATTTATTGGAAGTTATTGGAAACCCCATCTGACAATAATTGTAGTTATACAGACAGTGACATTTGTTTACATTGATTAATCTCATCAATCTATAGACTTTTTGTTCATTTTGAAAATAATCATTGTTAGTATAAAGTAATCCAACCATTTCAATATTGTAAAATTATTTTCAAGCACTCACTACACATGCAGATTATGATTTATAATAATGTCTGGAAATTGCTTGATAACGCTTGTTTCTCTTATTAATAACTGCATGCCAAGTTATTTATTGGCAACTGAACCCAGTAAACAACTACAACATACAGAATACTGTACTAAGCTAAATGACAGGAAAATCTGTTTTAGAATCTGACTCATATAAACATTTGGATCCTTTAGGTTGCTGAATCATATATGTTATTTAGACATGAAAACCCAGGGACCACTGATATTGAGACATGACGTTTTGTACCAGACTTACATTTCCCGTCCATTCCCTGACATTTTAAATCCTCCAAAGGGGCACTGAGAAGACATTGCACTGTAGCAATTAATCCTGAAAACAAAAATATTTCAAAATATTAGAACACATTTTGCTGTGCAATTCATACTTAAACATTGTGAAGCTTCTAAAGTTCTGTAACCAGCATGTATGCCATCAGTGTGAGGATCCTTTAAATTGAAGAGGCATATGGATTCAGGGAACAAATTAGAAGAAATTCATGTTTGTTTACAGCAGTGAGGAAAAGGAAAACTATATAGTATTAAAAAGAAAGGAAACGACTTTGCACGTAGATAATTGTATCTGCCATATTATATGTCTTATATACAGTACAGACATGCGCATATTTTGCTAAAGTTCAGGAATCCGGGAAAAAAATTGCAATCATTTTCTAAAAAATGTTCACGAAAAATGGAAAACGTGGCAATTTATGTTTGATGAGTATTGACAGTCAATGCACGTGGCTTGCTATATACTGTCATTTTTACTAAAATCGGGCAAAATTGCAGAAGTTTCAAGCACTGTAAACTTTTGTGAAAAGTTTGAAAAATTGCAAAATCTAAGAAAAAAAACTTGAATAATTTGCCAAATCATATAGTAGGTGAAGATGTTTGCGCGTGTTTAGTGTCAAACACTATTGATTATTTAGAAAAACCGTTTGACACAGAGTAGCTTCCTTTCTATGATTATGGAGTCGACAACAGCTTATGATTTCAGAAACTGATTTCTCCTCAGTAAGAGAAAGGGCAGGCAATATTCATTACAACTTTATAGTGATACTTCAATTTGAATTCATAGGAGTGAAATGTCTGACTGAACAACTATGGGCCAGTGGCACTGATCTCTGCCATGAATGCTTTCTTTTTTTTCCATAATGGGAACATGATACCATTTCCCATGGAATTAAAAGGAGGTAAAGGAAATAATGTGTGCCTTAACAAGGGAATAAACTGAAAGTGGGAATTACCAAACTATAAATATCTTCACCTGTAAACCGTACCTGAGATACTGTATAACATGCCGATTTCTTGTATCTGCTTATGGTAGAAGGTGATCTCTAACTGTAAGCCAATAACCAATAATTGATCCACTGACTTTCAATCCAAGGTTTTTTTTGATGACACACAGTATGCTCATGTTAATATGTACAGTATATCAATATGTAGATACAATAACACATTTTGGTTTTGTAGAGATATACTTATTATGTTAGATGGTAGCAAACGTAACGATTATTTTGTAGTGTAGTGAAGGAAAATCTTGGAAAAGAGAACTAGTAAAGAAATTATCTTTGGTTTACTTTGGCAGAAGCCACCAGACGTTGAGCAATTGGGATTAACAAGATAAAGTGCAGACACTGAGAACTTACTGTAAGTGAACTTGTTTCTTTTCCAGTACATCATAAAAAAAATCACAAACTTTCTGAGTCCCTTGAATTGATTGGCCAATCATCTGAACCATCTCATTTGTCCTCCCATACAGTTCTTAAAAAACCTGTAGGTCATATATACAGCGTGTCCATAAATTATTCACCCTATTACAAGCCTTAATAAATAATAATGGGGAGAATAATTTATAGACACCCTGTATATCTATTGCATTTTTGGTATGATTTATAATAATAGTTCAGGTTCAATTTGCAAGTCTCTTCTTCTGTTGTACGACTTAACTATTACAAACTATGTACATGTCACACACAAGTATATATGAATGGTATGGCGGTATGGAGTCCTGCAGGGTATATGCTGACTGACAGCCACAAGTGATAAGCTGTTGTTTTATTGTTTGATTCTACATGCATAGCTGTCAAGATAAAAGATTGAAAATGTGTGATAACTAATAATTGTAACAATTTAATTTTTTTAATGGAATGATTCTGATTTGAATCATCAAATGCTACTGGCACAAAGTATAGTGTATAGCAGTGGTGTGCAAAGTGGGGGGCACGCCCCCAGGGGGCGGCACTGGATTTGTTCGGGGTTAAGCAGGCGGTTGCAGAGGCCCCGCGCTCTTCCCCGAGGCATTTACATGAAATCGTGTGAGGTCTCTGCAACTCATTTACCGGGATTCTGCAGAGCTGGTAAGGCGCATTGCTATGGTAACGCAGCGTGAAATGACATCGCTGTGTCATGCGGAGTGATGTCACACGTCCATCTCCATGACAATAGGGTCACGTGATGTCACGCCACGTGACTCCGCGGCATCATTTAACACCGTCAAACAAGGTAAGGGTGGCGCAAAAGTGAGGGGAGAAGGCAGCGGGGCGCAGCTCAAAAAGTTTGCGCTCCCCTGATGTATAGGACTAAACTGAAACAATATGGCAACTAATATTGGTTCTATAAATTGTGTATAGTTTACGTTAACAGATTGACTATTCATAAATATCAGCCACGCTGACCATGTAGCATTCTTTGTGGCAAAGGGAGGTTATGTTCACATACATTGATATAGATTTGAAAGCATGCCAGGGCATCTACAACTATTACTCAAATTATATGAGAAAATATTTTATTTATGTCTAAATGTAAGAGCTTACTTCTTTTTCCTTGCACGACTAGCATACAAGTGTCGATAATCATTTTATCCTTGCTATTTCATTATATTATTGCGATGAATGGGTGTCAGGGAGAATAATGGTCACTCTAGGGGCCCTATTCTAGTAGGTTCGATAAGTGACTTATCGACAGTTTTGGGCACTTCTCGAGCGATTTGGCATGTGTAGCTATTCAGAAATCTTCTTGTGAGGATTCGTCATCCTGGCGGTTTGAGACCATCTCCTCACCTGAAATTTCCTGCTGTGACAGACACCCAGGAGGCGAAGTCTCACGGCCCCATTACACGCGTGCAGATCTTGCATGGCCTGTCGGCCCACCCGCGGGATCCACCTCTGCCCCCTGCTCTGGCGCACAACGTGTGCGCTAATCCAGCCTCCCGTCTGACTCACGCTCCAGTCTCCGCCCCTGCCCCGGTGACGGACAGGACTGGCATGGGAGTGACTTGCGCTCCAGTCTCCACCCCCTGACCTCAGTGATGCACTCGGTCCGCCTCCGTTCCTGATTCGCCTGCATCATAGGGCACACCTGTGTGCATCAGCAGCCTATATGATTCAGTTTCCTGGTTCCACCCTAGCTCTCCATTGGAGGATCTCCCTTTATATACCTTCTTGCTCCAGACAAGCACAGTCTTGTGTGACGCCGTGCCTTGCTGCATTCTGTTCCTGTATCTCTTCCCTTGACTTGCCTTGCCTGTTGATCCTGCCGCTGCCTGACCCTGCTACGTATCTGGGACTCCGCACCTCTCTACTCCTGATCTGGATATCATTCCACCTTCCACCAGTCTCCAATGCTGAACCTGGCTACGTACCCCGACGATCCGCTACTCTCCAATCCTGAACCTGGCTACGTACCCTGACGATCCGTTGCTCTCCAATCCTGAACTTGGCTACGTACCCCAACGATCTGCTACTCTTCTATCCTAATCCGGCAAGTACCCTCTACTACTCTCACATCTATACTCCTGACTTGGCTTGCATGACTAATCTACATTCTAGGCACTCCCGTGTGGCTGTGGGTTGGCGTTACTCAATTCCCTACCTCAGCACTGCGGTTGCGCTTTGTTTGTGGTGAGCTATGCATTACACTTCTATAGCATGCCAAACTCACTCGAGGTGCTGATTCCCAATCTATAACATTCCTGCACAGACAAACCGTGCGGGAGCTCCAAAAATGCTCAAACTCACATTTTTTGGTGTATCAAGCTATTGTGGTAGCTCCGAGATTCACACCACGGCTGCGACTCGCAGGATCTGATCTCGCCACGTGATCTGCGATGGGACTCTAAAGAGTCGGATTGAAGCCGGGTGTCTCTGGAGCTGCCCAGCATTAGTATCCACTAAGGTAATGAAGGGAGTTAACTCCTCCCGCAACCTTTCCGGTAGGCCTAACCACCCACCCTGGGGCAACTACCCTCTTCACCCACCCCCTCTACCCCCAACAAACCAGGTACTCTAGTTTAACCCCAGCTCTCTCTGTGCAGCTCTTACAGACTGCAGGCAGATCACAGGGGCAGAACTTAGAAAAAGATAGAGCTAAAGACACTGCTATCCCGAGCGGTATGGCATTTTTCTACCTCACGTTATCTGACTTGTTATAACTCTTTCTGAATCCCTTGACAACACAAATGTTAGACCGTGAGGTAAGGTTATACCAAAACGTTCAATTTGGCAGTGATTTTAGCAGAACTACAAGAAGAAGCCCCTGAGCATTCAGTTATGGTATCTCTAAGAATAGGGAGTCCTCTTCTGAGAGTGTCTGGGGTATCCAAGGGCCTATTTGACTTGTGTTATTACCACTATACAATGTAAAAAGTGCCCATTGGAAACAATGACGTATTGGTAATGGTCATGGGCTAATAGTCAAATTCAATTATATGTATTATTATTTTTTTTGCCTACTGCAATCATATGATATGAAATGGGGAACATGGCAAATGAACTGTATTTATGAACTGTTTTCCCTTTGGAGTTTATAAATGAAAAACAAATATTTAAATACACTGTAGCATCCTACAAATGTTTGCTTACCATACAGTCCCAGCTTGAAGAGCTGCAGCCATTGTCATTGCTGTATCCAAGTCTTTGGTGAAAACCCCTGCTGCTAAACCATAGGTTGTGTTGTTTGCTCTTTTAATAACTTCGTCTATGGTTTTAAACTTCATGATTTGTTGTACTGGACCAAATATCTATTGATATTGAAAAGGGTAAAAAATGGTATTGTAATACAATTCTGAACCATATTTTTTCTTCACAGCAAGAAACAAAACAGTTTATAGAACATAGCAAACATACAGTAATGAACACTGGGCTTTGTTACAAATCATTAACCATGTTACTCCCAGCTCTCTTGTTACTTGCAATTTTCTTTTAATTACAGAGGCAAATGTGAAATAAAAGTAATGCTACAGTATGCTGAAATAGCACAGAATATATCAAAATTATTTTACTGCGTAAGAATGTTCATATAAAACGTGCTGTGACTTGTGTAACTCAAGTATGAATAACAGCAATTAACCCAAAGTTTATGTTTTTAACACATTAAAACATCCTGCTGTAACTGTCTGAGGATTATACATGTTTAAAACACCAATGGCAGAGAAACAAAACCTATGTGGCTACTCAAACATTTTGAAAGTATTAGCCCAACAAATGCTTTGCAAGTGAAATAGAAGGCAAACCCTAAACTGGAAGGCACCAAAACAGACAGTGTATAAAAGGGAGGATTAGATTGAGATTGGAGGACCAAGTGGGACCAATAACAGGATGAGAACCAAACAAGTAGAAAAGAGAGATCGAAGAGGAACCGTTGTATGAGGGGGAAAAAAACAAAAACAGTAAATGGAAACAGAAACATATTGTCACCAAGACTGCTCTAATCCCACATTTTATCATATAATGCATGTGCTGTGTAAATAACAGTCTCAGGCTCAACCATGTACCTGACTTTGCTTTTAGTTAGGGCAGGTTTCTGGCTACACAAAGCTACTGTAAGTTAAAAGGTTTGACCACTCAGTCCCTATTTAATAAGAAAGCTTTTAGAAAAGGTCAATCAACTACTTCTTTGCTGTTCTCTTTCTCCTGTTTTTCTAATTTTCTAATATACAATAATCCTGATTCTTGCATTCTCTAAAATGAAGTAACTTTACAACCTGAAGCAATATTATGTCAAGTGACCTTGATCCTGGCTTTACTTGTAATCCTTATGACCTTTGCCTTGTCTGCACATTACGTTACCCTTGTAATCAATCCCATAAGACCTGTCTTTAGTCCTGTATGATATTAGTCTGTGACTTGGACTCTCTCAATCCTTTGTGTCACCTGAACTCTGCCCTACACCAGTCTCTCCATTGCCTTAACCCTGCCCCAGCCTTGGACTATTCCCTAAACCGTTTCTTAGCTTCCGTGCATAAGTTCATTTTCCTGTTCAAAATCTGTCATTGGTGTGCCCTGGTTTGTTCTTATATCGGGCATGCCTCTTAACAAAATGATGGGGTGGGGGAAGCACTCTAGTGTAGTTTTGATTAAACGTACAAGTATCCAGCTGCATGTTTAGACTAAACTACACTTGACATATCTATCTTCCTTATGCTAGCTAACGTAATGTGATAGTTTCAAGCACATTCATATTTTTTTGTTATAGATAGAAATGTGTCCTTAAACGTACTTCTTCTCTGGCGATGCGCATTTCATCTTTGACATCTGAGAAGACAGTGGGCTGAATGTAGAAACCTTTGTCTCCCCACGCAGATCCCCCACATTCCAGTTTTGCACCTTCTTTCTTCCCACTTTCAATTAACTCAAGAATTCTGTCATATTGTTGCTTGTTTATCTGCAAAAAAGATTGCATAGATTGTAAGCTCCATGGTGCAGGAACCTGTCTCTGTAAAGCGCTACGTAAAACTAGCAGTGCTATACAATAAGAACCAATTATTATTATTTATTTCTCCAGTTATTGATTTACTTGTTGCTATTCTTTAACACAAATGTGAAACTGTTACTTGCCACTGCACATTCGGTGACATATTCTATAAACTCTACAGTATAGACCAAACGACACCTCTTTAAAGAAGAATATGGGTAGCACCATGGCTGATACTATACCTCTCATATGAACTGAACTTGGCCCCTTTTAGACACACTTACCATAATATCCTCCTACTTTCTCTGTAAGATCTCCCCACTTACCACTTACATTGTAAGTTCTTCGGGGCAGGGACTCCTTTTCCTAATGTTACTGTTATGACTCAAGTGCTTATTCACAGCATACGCTATAATATTATGTCACATGTTCTACTGCTGTGAAATGCTATATAAATATATATATATATATATCTGTATATATAATATGGATAGCGCAATATAAATAAAGACATAATACATACAAAGACTCTCATTGATGAATGACAATAGAATAATATATATTCACATCTCGGTTTTAGTTTCATTGAGATAGATTAGTATGGATAAAAAATGCATTCAAATGAAATTCTAGACGATTTGTACTAATGTATAATTACCAACTGTGTTATATAATATTTATTTAAAATATTTCACGGAATTGAAAAGGGAGAATTTTTAAGCAAAATGGGTCCGGTTATTTGGGGATTGCATAATGGCTGGTAATCTAAACCATTTACATTGATAGACTATTGAATTCAGTACTAATCCTACAGCACAAAACATTTGATCTGGGAAATACATTTTAAAGCTTTAATTTCTCCCAATCTGGTTTTGATATTCCTGAACAGGCAAATACAATAATTCAGCACTAAACAAACATCTCAGTTTTCATAAGTAACAAAGCAGATGAAACATAAACAACTATTTAAACAGCAGACCCACATATCACGATATATTGGGGTTGTAAAAAAAAATGTAAATAGTTCAAACAAAAATCTGACATACTGTACTGTACAATATGTAGTATATTTGATATATGTTTCATACTTTAATATGTATCTAATTCAATCCATTTTTGCTTACATTAGACTTATTGTTGGCACCCTGAGTAAAATAGTTCTAATGAGTTCAAAAGCACAGGTCACCACTATCCTTGTCTGGGTAGCTACTGTATCCATGTATTTCTTAAGGCAGAATGACACAAACTAGCACTCAAAGTAGCTGAATAAGGTGAGTTTATTTTACAGCATTGAACTTATATCACTAAACGTATACATTACCACTGACCCCACTTTTCAGGAATGTTGATTTTTTTTTGTAATAGGAGTGCTGTGTTCTTAATGATAAGGGCCAATTTACTATGCAGTATTCTGCCATAAGACACATTTTGGTGCTGAAAATCACATTAGGGCCATGAGAATTAGCTGTAACATGTCTTAAGGCAGGAGACTGCTTAGAAAATATGGGCCCATATATGTATTTTCATAACCCAGTCTCTACACAGGTTGTATCTGATGCAGCTAATGTCTTAGGGATAACTTTGGAAAGAGCGTAAATGTTGATGTTTAATGTGCTCATTTCCATACCCACGCCATGAAATGTTGGTATTTGCAGTTTAAACATTGGGTGATGGTTTGGAGGCTTACACAATAGGGGTAATGTTGGTTATTTGTGTAATTTTCACCTCAAATTAAGAGGAAGTGCTTCTTGAGAGACTCTTATTATGTCTGAGTCTTTTACTTAACTTGGAATTGATTTTTGTTAAATAAAAATGTGAAAATGCATATAAGATGTTGTGTAGGTGGTATTTGTCTCCCGTACGTATACATGCTATCAATGGCACTAACTCTCCATTATCCTTCCGAGGGTGTGGACAGCATGGTTCCCTTTATCATACCTGGTGGTCCTGTCCAGTGCTTGTCCCACTATGGTTACAGGTCTTCACCTTTGCCAACACGGTGATAACTTCCACTCTAGCCCCAGACCCATGGCTGGCTCTGTTGGGCCATCCCCCACCAGAGCCAAGAAAATCTTATAAGCCAATATTACACTTTTTTTGTAAAAAAAAATCTATATTACGGCATAATAGAACAAGCAAATGGTTCCGGACGTAAACGGTATAAAGAAAAGTTCTTGGCACATATTAACGATGGAAAAAAATAACGGCCTACCTAAGGGATAAAAAAAAATAAAACGATATTTTTGCACATTTGGGAGCCATGGTTGACAAGTGAGGGCAGGGAGGGCAATGACTTGAATCAGGCCTTGTTATTAGAACCCTCTTGGGCGGAGTGTGCGGTCTAGGATAGTCATATCCAGTGATCAGATGGCACCCGAAGGAAAGAACAGGCGATGTGCCCCTTTACCCCACCACCCTCCCGTGTATTCTCCTCCTTTATTCTCTCCCATATATTTGATTGATTATTTACTTTGTATAATTTGTACTTTGATATGTATGATAGTCAATGTTAAGTATGTCCGTTTGATAACAATGCTGAGGTTACGATTGAAGTATATCATTTACGTTCACATGCTGAATGCCTTACCCTTTTTTTCTTCAGTACCCCATAAAAATTAAGAAATAAACCGTTGAAGCAAAAGAAAAATTGACACAAATCAATATTTATTTGTGTCTGCGTGGATTTTCAAATCCATGAATGAATAAATAATAGCTAAACAATAAAACTGTGACTACCATTTAAAAAATAAATAAAAATTAAATACCGAAAGACTAACAATTTCTAATATCTTCAATTATTGTTACTGTTTTATGGATTTACAATGACCATATATTTAAAACAAATTTAAAAAACGGCTATTTAGTACAGTTTTAAACATTTGCAGTGGGTAAATATACCACTAATGTTATCTTTTAAACATTGTTTATTTTATTTTTCAATTTCAAAAATATGTAAAAATGTTTAAATAAGCAAAGTTAAATCTTTAATGAAAATCATCCCAATAGGGCTTTTTTTCACACAAAAAAAATAAGCTTGGTGCAGCTGGGAACTAAATTAAAAGAACATCTTATCAGTATGAACGATTGAATAGGGATTTTAAGCTTTAGATCTTTCTTCGTGGAAAGTGATAGTCTGATTAGGCACCTAATGGAAAGTTAGCCAAAAAGTACATTTAGATTGCACAAACTATGCTGCTTGTTAAAATCTCAAACAACAAGCTCAATGTTCTGCCATGTAATCTCTGAACTAAGATATGGATTTCTTATCTGTTTTGTAAAAAGCTGTGCACATCACAATTCACCTTGGTAGCAGTTCAAGCGTTATGTTTAATCATCTAGCTAGGCCAAAGACTGAACACAACACTTTGGAGCCTTGCCAAAGGAGACTTGTTATTTGCTTGCACTTTTTGATCCCTGAGAATAGAAAGCCTGGGAACCTGCAAGTTCACATAGCTTTGATATGGCTGCTTTTTCTTAGATGTATAATTATGATACCTATTGGTATAATTCTGCACACTACTCTTTCATTAAGATATATATGAGGAAATACATCTATCATTATTGCAAAGCAAAATGCGGAACATTTGATCGTATATGCTTAAAGCAGTATACTTTTACGACTTCCATACTACATGTTGGACACCCTTGAGTTGAAAAGTACACTAAATAGAATAAAAAAAAGTAATCTTCACAATTTCTGAATGTTTAAATATCTATGGTAAAAATTCTCAAACAATTAATTTGCATAAGTCTAGAGTACGTTGGTCACATATGAATTTGAATGCATTGAATGAACACTGAGAATATATAAGAATGGCCTGTGCAAAACACTGGATAAAACTTTGTTCTTATTTAACATTAGCTGTATATCTGCTATTAAGTTTACTGCGACACAATCCTTTTTAATAATGTACTGTAACCATTGGTGCCTCTGTCACAATCGTAAGGACAGACTGGTTTCGATCTTATATTACTGTATCTTAGATTTTCTAATCTGTGCTATTCCATAGGACTCCATCCAGTGCCCAAAGTGCCTCACAGTTCATTTATATGAATGGGCCCTAATGTGTATTCCGACGCCATAATGTGTACTATTATGGTATAGCACCGCTTGGTAAATATGGGACAATGGGGGAGATTCTCGAACCTTGAATATGGGTTATCATACCATGATCCCCCTTTTACTGCCATTCAAGACAATGGCAGTTAATGCAGGATCACCTTCTGATCATTTGTATCAGAGGTTATAGAACATCAAAAATGTTTTTGTCACTTAGACACTCTTTCTTCCATTTTTAGTGTTACAGTTCAAATCTGCTGTTTAATTATACACAACCAATAAATCCATTCTAGCCATTAAATCAGGCATCCGCTGCAAAGACATTTCCTAACAAGTTGCAAAGCTAATCATGTTTGCTTTCATGGGAAAGGCACTTGAGCGTGATAACTCAGAGAAGTCAACATACAGTACCTTGCACAATATTTACATACCTGCATATCTATAGTACTGCCTAACAGTAAAATGAGCTGTTATGAAGAGAAAAAAACAGACCAGGACAAGCATTTAATAAATGTCAATACTGCACTGCCAAGAAATGAACAAACCCCACCTGTGGACCTTGGTGTACTCCAGGACTAAAAATATCTCCCAGGACCCGTTTCTTGGCTCTCTCAACACTCTTGCGCACAAATTCCTTATAGATAGGTTCTTCCACAAAGATCCTGGATCCAGCTATGCAGCACTGACCTTGATGGTAGAACACACCTTGATGGGCCTGCTCAACTGCATAGTCCACTGAAATGAAAACAAAACCTGTGATGATCATCTAACTAGTTATTACAAAATGATATTTATCTTTGTCATTGGCAGGGGGTGTTGTTTAGAGAACTTTTCAAAGTTTGAAAATGTGCTCTCCTCAAGTGCTCTTTGTCATTGCTGAAAAGGTGTAACCAAATGTTTAAAAAAAAAAAACATATTTTTTTTCTGGGAATCCCCAAATAAAACTGAGTATGCTCTCATACTGTAATTGTATTGATAAAGTCTGTGCTACTAACGGTCTGCATCTGCAAAAATGATGTTGGGACTTTTTCCACCAAGCTCCAGTGTGACCCTTTTAAGGTTACTCTTTCCAGCTGCTTCTTTTATCAGCTGACCAACCTGAAACATACACCAAAGCAAAAATCAGGCCATAGAAATGTACACTTTACCAACAATTATCTCTACATAAAAATGCCTCACATACTGCCATCACATACTGCCATCACATACTGCCATCACATACTGCCATCACATACAGTACTCCTGTGATACAAAATGGAAATGTCTGACTTTGGTGAATCCAATTGCTTCATAAAAATCCAGTATTTAAAGAGTTAATTTACATAGCAGAATTTCCCACTAGATGACATTGAGATATGTTTGTTTTTTAGCATAAATGGCTAAAAGGATCAGTGACCACATTTTTATTATCTAAACTGACCAAAATAGTTTTGATGGTTATAATTCTTAATATTATACAGTTGGCTCCATTTTGGCTTTATTTTTGTTAAATAAATCATGACACGGTGTAACATGTTGTGGTGTTGTTCATCTGAGGTTGTATTTACCTAATTTTAAGACCTGCTACGGAACAGATGATTGTTATATGTCCTGATATGTAAAACCATAGAATTCAAAGAGGGCGTACTTTCTTTTTCACACAACTGTATGAAAGACCTGCCAGAGTAACAGATGTATTTGGAACCACAACTTTTCAAACCTGTACATATACTGTATCTGATGATGAAGTAGACTTTCTATGTATGTATAATTTCATTTATATAGCACCAATAATGTACTGTATGTAATAGTTTACCAAATTACAATACAAGGGAAATATGTGCAACAGATAAATGGTAACATAAGGCAAAGGGAGACTAAGTGGTGTGTTGGGAGACTTATAGACACAGGGGCCTATGCACTTAGCAGCGATAAGCCACTTATTGCCACTTTATCGCCAAAAAAGCCTGCCGCGATTCAGTAATCCCAGATAAGTCGTCGATAAGAGACATTTTCGGCAATTTTTTTTGGCAAGATAAAAAAAATCGCCAAGCGCGCGGCGTTAAGCCACATATCGCCAGGTTATAAAACTCGTGCTATTTTAGTAGCCCTGATTAGCTAATTGAGGCTAATCACTGCTCTAGAATTGAGACTTCCTCTCAAAATCATCCTGCCAGGAAAAGATAGCAAGAACTGGTGAGAAGCTGCCGATAAGTAGAAAAAAATGCATTTTCCTGCATCGGAGTGATGCCGGGAGTCACGAGCTGATATCCATTAATATCAGCACCAGAGGCCCCCGGCATCAATCCGATGCAATAAAAAGGCATTTATAGTCAACTTCATTACCTTAGCAGCAAACCGCTAAGGCAATGGAGGGGTTAAGGAACAACAGCAGCTTTATTGGGGCAGAGGGGGTGAGGGAAGTTGGTACTTGGCCCTTCATTCACCCCTCTGCCCCTCCTCTGATCACCCGTGGACCGTGTTGGGACCCCGGACCTCCGCAGGGACCACATGGAGGCCCATGGACACCCGTGGGGACCACCCAGGGACCCCTGCTCTCCTCTGGTATCAATCATGTGTTAAAAACAATAAATGATGGTTTTATGTGAGGGCACAGGGTGTGGGTTGTGTATTGGTGGTTAGTACATATTGTAATGTTTATTGGGGGCGGAGGGGGTGAATGAAGGGTCAAGTATCCGCTTCAATCACCCCCTCTGCCCTCAATAAAGCTGCTATTGGGCTGTAACCCCTTCATTGCCTTAGCGGCAATCCGCTAAGGTAATGAAGCTGCTTTAAATGTAATTGTTATTATTAGTGTGCGGGAGCAGGGGGTCTCCTGAGCTGTACCGCATTGATTTCAGCCTCGAGGACACCCTGCTTCCCGAGTTACAGTCTGAGATATGGGGTGCCGGTACCTCCATTGTTTAAATCCCCCGACACCCAATGCCCCATACCAGGGCCTGTAACTTGAGACCCCGGGGGTCGCTGAGGCTGAAATCAATGTGGTTCAGCTCAGGAGACCCACTACTTAGCACATTAATAATAAAAATTACATTAAAGGAGTTTCATAACCATAGCAGATAGTCGCTACGGTAATGAATGTGTTAAATTTTGAATTAGGGTTTTATTACTAGTGTATTGTAGCAGGGGTCTCTGGAGCAGAACCTTGTTGATTTGAGGTCTGGGACCCCCTCCTGAGATACAGGCCCCATTATGGGGTGCCGGTATCTCCTATGTATTTAAATGTCCCGTGTCACGTGACCATGGGAATCAAATGCATAGGAGATACCGGTACCCCATAACGGGGCCTATATCTCGGGAAGCAGGGGGTCCCCGGACCTGAAATCAATGCGGTTCTGCTCCGGAGACCCCCTGCTCATCTACACTAGTAATAAAATGTAAATGAAAAAATATATATTTTCGGGTGAGATTTGCACAGGGAGAAGCAGCCCGCTCTCTCTCTCTCTCTGCAGCAGAAAGAACTCGCCGGGTGAGCCCTTTTCAGAGGCTCGATCATCACGTTACCGGCTACACACCATTTTTACAAATGTTGCTATCACTGGTATACGGGGCTTTTTGCATACTGTGATAGCAACGCTGTAAATAATGGCAATTTAAATCGGACGTCGATTTTTTTTTTATCGGTGCTCAGTGCATAGGCCTTACAGTGTGCTGTGCTGTTTATACAATGTTATTTTAATTCACTATACTGTAACTTTGCAGTTGTGAAAATACATGATAGACTCGATTGCATTTATTCTACTACATAAATGTAATCATAAATTAGGAACCTTGCAAATATTATCCATTATATTTTTGGACATGGGTTAATTTGCAACAAATTCATCAATTGTTACGGATGCGGAAGCAAAGCGTCATTTTCTTTAACCAATATTTATTCCAGATATCGGTTGTCTTTTTTCAGAGGAAATGCGGATAGAGTTTCCGTACCTGAGTAGAACCAGTGAAAGCCACTTTATCTACATCCATGTGATAAGCTATTGCTGCTCCTGCTGTTGGCCCAAAGCCTGGCACAATATTCACCACTCCTGGAGGAATTCCTGCCTAAAAACACCATAATTAATGAGAAAAGGATAAAACATTCCAAAATGAGAAATATTTTTGTTTCTTAATCCTCTGTATTTTTCCTTATCATCTACTATAGGGGTGGCCAACTCAAGTCCTCAAGGGTCACTAACAGGTCAGGTTTTAAGCGGGATGGGACATTTGATTGTGGTTGTTTTGCCGCAAACCAAATAACCGCCAGCGTTCGGCCGCAGTTAGACCCGCCACCGCAGCCGATCCGCTGCTGGAATCCCCGGAACTGCAATCCCCGCCGCTGGAATCCCCGCCGCTGGAATCCCCGCCGCTGGATTCCCCGCCGCTGGAATCCCCGTCGCTGGAATCCCCGCCGCTGGAATCCCTGCCGCTGGAATCCCCGCCGCTGGAATCCCCGCCGCTGGAATCCCCGCCGCTGGAATCCCCGCCGCTGGAATCCCCGCCGCTGGAATCCCCACCGCTGGATGCTTTTAAGGTTAGTTTTGTTACTGTTTAGGGTACGAGGTTAATCAAAGTGGTTTTAGTGCTTAGGGTAAGGGGTTAATTAAAGGGGTTTACCGGTTAGGGTAGGGGATTTTAGGTTAAGGGATTAGGGTAGGGGGATTTAGGGTAAGGGCTTAATGTTGGGGGTTTAGGCACTTACTTTAGTGGTAAATCGCCCGGTGGCAGCAGGTTCCAGCCGTGGGATGTCACAGTGAAGCGCGGGTGGTCATTTGGCCGTGGCAAAACGGCTGCGACCAAATGTCCTAGACCGGGTTTTAAGGAAATCCCTGCCTCCGCACAGGTGGCTCTCTCTTTGACTGCACCACCTGTGCTAAACCAGGGATTATCCGTAAAGCCTCACCTGTTAGTGGCCCTTGAGACTGGAGTTGGCCATTACTGATCTACTACCTGTATGTATTTTGTCATTTAAGCTTCTATGTTGTGGTATCATATACATATATCATTTTCTATGCACACTCCCTCACTTGAGATAAGCGAATGTCTTCAAAACAGTTTGCAAAGTGGTTCACTTTTTTAAAAATCTAGCAATGGTTCAAATTGCGACAAATGTCACCAATTTCTCATTTTTTGGCCAGAATTTAGACATATTTTTATACGAATGCCAGTATATAAAGAGGCGCATGATCTGAAGTTAGGGCTATTTGACCTGCAGAGGTTTCGCTAATTTCTTTAGCAAAATAAAAACAGAAAATGTTGCTGGTTGTCAAACTTTCACGTCTGTCCTTCACCACTGAACAACAAGCTATATTCACTCCCTGTAAATTTAACTAAATCAATAACATTGCAGATTTGACAACAAGTGGAGAGAAGCTGCCAAGTTGTATGGCTGGAAAGAGAAAGTTAAACAAAAACAATAACTAATAGAATCATGTTTTACATAAAAAAATCATTACAAAGCAGAATTACTTTAGGTAGGATTTGGAAGATCACATATTTAATTCATTAGCACTGAATATCAATTAATTTGTGTTTACAGTTCCTCTAGCTTCTACTGGTAGTTGGCTGCCAGAAAACTGAGTCCAATAAAAAGTAACAAATCTATTTGATTTGTTTTTGTTGTCTTTTGTGCAGCATATAGCTACAGATTTCAGGGACTATTAAACCAGCAATCCCACCTACTCATGTTTATTTTTGTATCCCCCATTTATTTTACAGCTCCCCCTGGTTCCTAAGATACTTACCCATTGCCAGGTTTAAATCTCCTCCAGGGGAATCAAAACCAGCACAATTCGCGGTCCAATAGCAGTTCACAGTCACCTATTGGACTGCCAGTTAAACCCCCTTTAAAACCAGTAAATAAGATAAGTATTTTACCGATAAGTATCTCAGTAATTGGTAATTGAGAAGTCCCCAGAGCTGAAGATTGTGTGGTTCAACTCCGGAAAACTCCTCCTTACTCCCCCCCCCTGGTGTCCATCCTGTAAACAAAATAGGAGCTTAGTTATGAGTACAGCTCAACCCCGTTATAACGCGATCCGTTACAACGCGAATCCGCTTATAACGCGATGCAAGTGTGGCTTCCAATTTTCGTATTTATGAATACTTTACAACACGATTATTGGTATATTAAATACTTTATTGTACAATGCATACAATTGTACATTATTTCTAATACGATCCGCTTATAGCGCGATGTGATTCTTTGGACCCCAAGCACAGCGTTATAAGGGGGTTGAGCTGTAATTGTTGTTTTAAGTAGTCCCCACAAGCAAGCCTAAACGCAGCCTTAATTTACCAGGCCGTGTGCCCTCAAAAATGACCTAAATAACTCTTGTAGTTAAACATAGCACATGCGCAAAATAGTCAAACTTCAGGCTATATTTTGCTGCCGCTGTAGTGTCATATTCACTAAACGGTCCTACTATATAAGACACCTGCCTGTGCTAGAAAACACCATGTGCTTCATTAAAGTGAATAGGCAGTAAGATGTAATCTGGCACTAGGAGCGTTTTATGGAGCCACCACTGTTTAGTAAATATGGCCCTTGGTGTTAATTAAGCCTTGAGGCTTTTAGTGGCATGACTTTTGAGGTCAAATCTTTACCAGCTCTAAAGGGAAGCTAATTAAAGAGAAGGGGGGAAATAAAGAGTAAGCTTTATAGAGAGAAAGTAATAGACTTTGTTGTGTGTTTTGCACGCTATTAAACCCCACCCCAAAAAAAAACTTTGTTGAAGTTTCTGTGCAATCCATTACACTAAAACGTTGCACTATTACATTTTTTAATCCACATACATGACTATTCCACAGGACATAATGTTTTTAATTGGCATATATAGATTTTAGGTAATCCAACAATCCATGCATAGAGCGCAGTAACTGCAATCAAGCTAAAGATAGAGCAAATATGTATCTAAGTACAGTATTTCAGCATTTATTTAACTTCAGGGACAAGGCTTAGATATTGACCCTATGTATTTGACATTAGACACAATTCACTCACCTCTTTTACTAATGATGCCATATGCAGAGCAGTCAGTGGTGTTTGCTCAGCTGGCTTGATGACAACTGTGTTGCCACAGCAAAGAGCAGGTGCGATTTTCCATGCGAGCATTACCAATGGGAAGTTCCACTGAAAAGAAGTAACATTGACAGGATATATTTACCAGCTTTTTCTAACAATCTGCCTCCAACTATTCATTTAGATGACAATGTTAGTGTTTGTCCAATAATGTTTATCTGCAAGTCAAATAGACTTTATCAATAATGTCAGCAGCTGTGTATTATAGTGTGGTTCCCTATTGCAATCAACAACAACAATGTTTTTTTTATTTTTAGGTTATAACATAAATCAAAGAATATATTTAATTGGGGGTGGCATGATGTATTGCTGCTATTGATAGCCCTGGCAAGTAGACATGAGGTCCAACATGATGGCACGGACACAACTACTCCTCTCTCCCCCCCCCCCCCCCAATATTTTGTTAAGTAGCGGGATTGTCGTTGGGCACCTGGCAGAAAGGTTTAACAGGTTGTAGGGTAGGGCTAAGATGGTCTTAGCTTATTGGTAGGTAATTTGGTGCTGGGCAGGTACTGTATGTGGAACATGGTGATTGGTCAGCTGTTTGAGCTCAGACCAGTTGTGAGTTTATGCAGGAAAATAACGGTACATATATAGTTCTCTGAGGATGTCTGTCATCATTTGACTCGCAACATTCTCCGTCCCTCCCACAGAATTTAAGTTTGTTATGGTTACAGTATGTTCCCTATTTATGTGATCGAATACTATAATTAATACATTATGTCTAATTGAGATACATTTGTAAAATTATATATCATAAAAAACAAACTTTAAGTGTTGGTGTGAACATTGTCACAACACACCGCTGTGATTTCTCTATGGAAGTAATTTTATTTACGGTTAGTGTTCGGTTTACTGTTTGTTAATATTTAAGGTTGGTCTCTTGGCTGGGGCCTTTTATGTATTTGCGCGGGTTAATGGCTATTTCTAGGCCGGAAAGGCAAGTGAACAGTTTAATTTAAAAGTGATTAATATTGGTTAATGCTTTAATTGAAAGTTATGAAAGTTACATATTTTTTTTAAAAGGTTTAATAAAGTTGTGATCTGGCCTTCACCATCACTTAATATGTAGTTGCATTTTTGGGGTTATGTGGGTTCAGGTGTTTGGGAGAAGGGTCAATTTGCTTCGTAAGCCATGCATGAATAATCTAACTTGTGGATTTATTACCTGCTTGTCTTCTTAACCATCTAACTTCTCAGTTAAACCAATTTATCTCCCTTTAGCTTCCTTTAAAAACGGATTAAGATGCCCCATTTATGTTGGTAGTTCTGAGATCTGTTGGGGCTACAGTAGATCACTGTAATTAAAATATTTCTTAAATACATGAATGAAATGTTTATATTACCATATGTTTATTATTTGGATAACAAAGACTAAAGTATTTTCGGTTTAAAATGCCTGGATTAGTAAATGGACATTGCATACATGCCTGAGGAACAATATTGCACAGAAATACGCTATTTTACTTACAGGGATTATTTGACCACATACACCGACTGGCTCATGTCGTGTAAATGTAAAAAAGTCACCGTCTGAAAAGCGAAACTATTGGTTACTAAAACAAACTACAGTAGGAAAAAAAAAAAAAAAAACATATATAAGTATAGAGCATACTAAAATATTGTATATTTAGTGGTTTCTCAAAACTAGATGGGCAAATGCTTTGCTGACATGCGAACTCGCTCTGAATGTGGCGTTTCTTTTCAGCCACGGATATTCACCTACTTTCATTCCACCGGCTGCCACCGTACATTTAATTCATTTTCACATGTGGGAGGAAGAGAGAGCGTCCCAAGTGCTATATGTATCCCCTAAAAAAACCACCTTTAAACAACACATGGAGAGACACCTGTGTAACAAGAAGTAGCACACCTTTGATACCTGGGATATATGCTAATTGGAGTAATTTAAATATAGTTTGCATATTCTATATCCCTTGCTCTCTCCATTTCAAATCGAATGACTACACATTCGTGGGTTGATGTTATGACATTCGCAAAAAGGGGGAGGGGGGGCGAAGTAAAGACGATAGTGGTTTGAGGGTCATTCTCCCCATTCTTTTACCGTGAAAACAGCCTTTGAATGTTGCGCTTTAAATCAAATGTTGCTAGAAAACCAGTAAATTACCCATCCCTCCTCAACACCTCATTAAGACATCTAAAAATGTGCAGTTTTATTATGTCACAAAAAATAAACGTGTATAAAAATTAATATTACAAAACCACTAAAGACAAATCTACATTTTCCAAATATGACTCTAAATTTTACCAGATGAAAATTTTACTTTCTAATACTTAGGACAATTTTAGGTATTTATGTTTTTCTTTTGTCCCCCTGTTATCTCTGTTTTGATTCTAGTAGACCTGTTATTTTATTTCATGCACTGTGGTGATCTACAGGGTCATGTTTGGCATGGTCCAGTTCTATCTGAAAATGTGACATTGTCAAATGTTGGTCTGAGCATAAGGTCTAACACTACTGTAGTGTCCCTCATATATGTCCCTCATATCTCTCCCTCTCTCTCTTTCTCTGTCTCTCTGTCTCTCTGTCTGTCTGTCTGTCTGTCTGTCTCTCTCTCTCTCTCTCTCTCTCTCTCTCTCTCTCTCTCTCTCTCTCTCTCTCCTCTCTCTCTCTCTCTCTCTCTCTCTCTCTCTCTCTCTCTCTCTCTCTCTCTCTCGGCTCAGGCTTGCTAAGGAGCAAGAAATTAACAGAGCAGTGATCTTATATTACATAATTGTAACATCATATTTAAAATGCCATTTTTTTGTCACTGGCATTAAGTGTGCTGCCCTATCAGGGGCTCAGACCTAAGACCTTCCCCCTGGGTACAAAAGGAGCTGCAGAGCCTAAATTTAGGGCCTGGTAGTGGTTCTGCACTGAGAGTGGGAGGTGTGGAGCCAGGGCTCTTGCCGCCTTCCTTCCCCTGCCACGGGAGTGGGATGTTACCCCTTAATCCACCAGGGAATAAGGGAGCTAAGGATAGACCTTTGGGGCCTCAAGCTCCTTGGGTTGATTCCAGGGACTATTTTAGAAGTGTACGAGTTGTATGTTGTATGCTGTTGAAGACTAAAAGAACTATTCCTGTTTTTATATACTCCTGCCTGAGACTACAGTTAATCAGGGGGAGTACAAGAGGGTTTTCCAGCAGGGACTGCACCCAGTTAGCCATATATTGGTTGGTATTTGTGTGATCTGATGACCAGATATTAAATTGTGGATATTATTTACTGATCGCTGTGTGTGCATTTCTTTTTAATTTGTACCAAACTTTAAAAAAAAATATATATATATTTGCATAAAAATAACTTACCCATTGGGATTGTACGACCATGGTTTTTGTCAGCCCAGCCTGCACAGTAGCGCAAAGATTTAATAGCCCCAGGTAAATCTGCAAAGTAGGATGCAGCAAATGGCTTTCCAGCATCAATCGACTCCATGGTCTGAAATTTAAAATAGCAAAAATGTGGGTTTATTTTGTTTTCACCAAATTTGTATCGATCATTGCAGAGAATACAAATACTTAACTGACTGCCAAAGTTTCTGCATAAGATGTAGTTTTGTGTTCCCCAATTCTAAATCTTACAATTCCTTACACAAACAAATAGCAGGCTGCCTATAGATCCCCTTTATGCCCTCCCTCCGCAGGCAAACGCAATGAAGCATTTCTTCACTACGCAAGTCACTTTACCTCATTAAATATTGGAAGTGGCAAAATGGTTTCTCAAGATTGTAGGGTTTGTGCATTGATGTTATCACTTACACTTAGAATCAAACGATCACGTTCCATTAGGTCAGCCAGCTTATTCAAGATCCTTCCTCTTTCTGACGCATCCATCCTACGCCATGGTGAGCCCAGCTGAAATGCTTCTCTTGCTGCCTTTACTGCTTTGTTAATATCTTCCTGTGACCCAAAATATATTTCAGATAATGTCATTAATATGATAACATCATATCAATAAAGGTACTTGTGAACCAATTATTATTATTAACAATATGGTTTATATTGATGATAAAACTTGCTATCATACGTTTATTTATGGGAAAAATAATACTATCTTTTAAAAATAAAAATGTAATTTGTACATTAAATGTTGATTGAATGGATTTGACATACAGATGTAGCGGCCATTATTTTAACAAATCACGCGGTGTATACCTCGGAATACCCATGTCATGGCGCGGGATGTCTTCCAACCGTATCGCCTTAAGACACAAGTGCAGACGAGTGCATAAAATGGCATTTTAGTGTTGTGGCTTTTAAACACCTGAAATTGAACAGTAGCACAGTACTGTACACATTACAATTCATTCATTTCATTGCATTTAATTGCACACAATCCATGCAATTCAAACAAAGCAACCGCGATAAACACATGCGCCTGGGAAGATTGGCGGCGTTAATGCCGCGTGGAGTACAGCAGCGCACATGAAAACGGCGCCATGATATCCAAACATAATGGCCGCTGGATCTGTATCTGCATGCTTGATTCTGGTTTAATTATTGGACTCCTATGTTACTCATTAAAAATTAAAGGCAATACAAATAAGCAAATAAACTTTACAATATCCAGTGAAAAGTTAAAAAAATGTAATTACTGTGGATAAAAATACAACTGATGGTATGATTTTTTTTTTTTTACAAATAAGGAATTTAATCAGTGACAAAACTACCATCCGGGACCCTCTCTCCAGACTCGATGATCCACCCTCCCCACCCCCGAGTGGTTACAGAGGCCCCCGCACTCTTCCCCACAGTAATTAAACTGGGGGAGAGAGCGGTGTCTCTGTAACAGAGCAGCCCTCCTTCATCTACGTTGTGGCGTCATGTGACACTGCATCGTCATGATGGTGTGACGTCACATGATGACAAATTGCATTGACGTCACGTGACGTCGCGATGTTGCCTGGGTGCCCCTTACTGTATAGTAATGCCACTAATATTAATATGTGGAATATCTGAGTTGAAGGAATCTATACCTACATTTTATGTATTTCTATTAGCGTATATAGTGTATATACAGCTGTGAAAATTTTTTTTTTTTTCAGTGGGGATATTTTTAAGCACATGAACAAGGCAGACAATATAATTAAGTCCAGTACAGCAGAGCTGAGTTAACTTGAGGGGCAATTACAATCTTCTACATTGTTCATGCTTGTTTTACAAAAACAGTCACTTCAAGCTCCTTAAATAGAATTAACATCTCTTCTCTGTCATGTCCTTAGAGTCTTGAGCCCCTGAAAGGACCATCCCTTTACAGCATACAGTAGTTGGTCTTAAATAGTCTGAGACAAGCCTAAACATTTGCAATTAACATGCTAGTCTGTCACTCTGATTTGTGGAGCCAAGCCTGTTACCCATATAGCCATGGCTGGTCCAAACTATCTTTCTGCCTTCCTGTCTTGTAAGTTCTGATAGCTACAGACAGTGACAGGCTATCCTGTGGGTTTACCCCTCCTCGTGCGGCCTCCCTTAGTGACGGGTTTGGATGTGAATAGGAGTCTATATACAACCATTCATGGTGCAGACCCTGTGCCCTCCCCTAATAAGCCATAGGTCTGCTATATACTGCATGCGGCCATGCGGCCACGCATTCCTATGCGAACGCGCTTGCACGTGCCGCATGCTTTTCCTGTCTATAGAGCCGGGAGCTGTAGGTAATATATATGTGTGTATATGTGTGTGCATGTGTGAGTATATGTGTGTGCATGTGTGAGTATATGTGTGTGCATGGGTTGTGTGAGTAAAAGTAAGCCCTAAATAAGATTTTTTAAAGAAAAAAAAAGTTTAATAAATATATTTTTTTGTTCTGCAATCATTGACACACACACACACACACACACACACACACACACACGCACGCACGCACGCACGCACGCACGCACGCACACACACGCATACACGCATGCACACACATACATACATTTGAGCGCAGGCAGTGATGCGAAAATATGATTTTCCTCATCTTCGCCGGGTTCTGTCGGCTCCCCTCTCCCTGCCGTGCGCGCGCGGCCCTTCTATAGAAAGGCTGACTAACGTCAGCCAACTAAAAATCCACGCGTGCGCATGGCGGAGCACGCACCCGGCACTATAGAACGTGCCTTAGAGAGGAAGTGTCCAAATTGTTTGAGTCCATCCCTTCCCCTCCTGGGGTAGTGAGATGCAGCCAAGATCTGTGCAGAACACAAGGACTCAATATTGCCAGAAGGCCCACACCAACCAGGGGTCTGGGACCCATTCTCCAATACAAGGCATACGCTGTAATGACATCTGCAGTGGCTGCCTGAATAAAGATCCCTTTTTATATACTTCTGCTTAAGTCACAGTCTATTGGGCAGAGGTATAGGAGAAAAGACTGTCATGGTAGGGACTGCCTCCAGCTCTGCTGGAGCGTATTGTGACTGAGGCGCTGACACCTATGAGAAGAACCTGAGGATCACTATGTTTCCCATAACATTGCGGAAGCTCATCTCTCCTGGAGCCAAACAGGTACAAAGCACCACATAGACCTGTAGCTTAGGCAAGATCTCTCAGAGGGGGGGTGGGAGGGGGTGAAACAGTGCTACACCCAATTGAAAGCTCTCTCGTAATATCTTCCTTTCTTTTTATCATAGAGGTTTCCTTTAACAAGACTAACCGGTTCTATTTTCATTACTCTTTGATTCTGGAGATAACATTTGATTTCATGTTCCTCAAGTTAAGGTGCACAGCTGGTTCTCTGTTCCTGCCTCTTTGCTCTCGCTTTTTTGCTCCGATCTCTGATTCTATCCTGGAAACCTCTAGTTTATCCATTCTTATACGTCAGCAGACATGATCTGAATAGAGTTTTATATTTAGGAAAATCTGTAGTTTAAAACACAGAGACCAGACAGGGAGCAACATGCCTCCATTATTTTTACATTCCTCCCATCCCCCCCCCCCCCAACCTTACAAAAGGCACAGGTGCAAGCATTAAAGGAAACATATTTATCATTCTCTTCTATGATTGATGACATAAAGGTATTATTGTAGAAGTTTTGGAGACTCTGAACCTGAAATCACTTTCAAACCCTCCGTCCAACTAGCTCTACCACAAAGGCATATGTTTGAATTTACAGTTATGTCCGGAAATAATTGGACACTGATACAAGTTTTGTTATTTCGGCTGTGTACCAAAATAAATTCAGGTTACAGTTAAATAATGAATAAAGTGCAGTCTATCAGCTTTAATTTGAGGGTATTCACATCCAAATTGGAGGAAGGGTTTAGGAATTACATCTCTTTAATATGTAGGGACCAAAAGTAATTGGACAATTGACTCAAAAGCTGTTTCATGGACAGGTGTGGGCTATTCCTTCTTTATTTCATCATCAATTAAGCAGGTAAAAGGTCTGGAGTTGATTCCAGGTGTGGCATTCGCATTTGGAAGCTGTTGCTGTGAACCCACAACATGCGGTCAAAGGAGCTCTCAATGCAAGTGAAACAGGGCATCCTTAGGCTGCAAAAAATAAATAAAAATCATCAGAGAGATAGCAGGAACATTAGGAGTGGCCAAATCAACCGTTTGGTACATTCTGAGAAAAAAAGAACGCACTGGTGACCTGCAGCACAAAAAGGCCTAGACGTCCACGGTAGACAACAGTGGTGGATGATCGTAGGATCCTTTCCATGGTAAAGTAAAACCCCTTCACAACATCCAGCCAAGTGAAGAACGCTCTCCAGGAGGTAGGCATATCATTATCCAAGTCTACCACAAAGAGAAGACTTCACAAGAGCAAATACCGAGGGTTCACCACAAGGTGCAAACCATTCATAAGCCTCAAGAATAGAAAGGCCAGATTAGACTTTGCGAAACAATATCTAAAAAAGCCAGCCCAGTTCTGGAACAGCATTCTTTGGACAGATGAAACTAAGATCAACCTGTACCAGAATGATGGGAAGAAAAAAGTATGGAGAAGGCTTGGAACGGCTCATGATCCGAAGCATACCACATCATCTGTAAAACACAGTGGAGGCAGTGTGATGGCAGGGGCATGCATGGCTTACAATGGCACTGGGTCACTAGTGTTTATTGATGATGTGACAGAAGACAGAAGCAGCCGGATGAATTCTGAAGTGTATATGGATTATTGTCTGCTCAGATTCAGCCAAATTCAGCAAAGTTGATTGGACAGCACTTCACTTTACAGATGGACAATGCCCCAAAACATACTGCGAAAGCAACCCAGGAGTTTTTAAGGCAAAAAAGTCGAATATTCTGCTATGGCCGAGTCAATCACCTGATCTCAACCCGATCGAGCATGCATTTCACTTGCTGAAGACAAAACGTAAGGCAGAAAGACCCACGAACAAACAACAACTGAAGACAGCTGCAGTAAAGACCTGGCAAAGCATCACAAAGGCGTAAACCCACCGTTTGGTGATGTCCATGCATTCCAAATTTCAAGCAGTCATTTCCTGCAAAGGATTCTTGACAAAGTATTAAAAATGAACATTTTATTTATGATTGTGTTCATTTGTCCAATTACATTTGAGCCCCTGAAATAAGGGGACTTTGTATGAAAATTGTTGCAATTCCTAAATGTTTCATACAATATTTTTGTTCAACCCCTTGAATTAAAGCTGAAAGTCTGCACTTCTATTGCATCTCGGTTGTTTCATTTCAAATCCATTGTGGTGGCGTACAGAGCCAAAATTATGACAATTGTGTCTTTGTCCAATTATTTCCGGACCTAACTGTATATGTACTGTATGTATGAATATTTTGTTAATATTTTGTAGTCCCAATCAGCTATGTAGCACTTGACCATTTTTACAATATTACAATACAATTGCACAATTAAATTAAAACTTGGAAATAGCTGAAATGCATAATAGCAGCGCTAAGCAATGATATTTCGCAGCAATTCTTGTATTTTTTGAGGGATCAAATACTCATTTTTTGGATTGAACTGCAATCTTCGTTTATTTTTTTTCATCAGTCATTTAGACTCCTTTCAATAATAACCCCCAAAAAATGAAGGGTTCTAAAAAAAACACATCATGTACTGATCATACAATGCAACTTTCCATTTTCAGTTTATTGCAAAGAGTGTTGGAGGAGTAGGGCTTTGTCTGGGATTTATTACAAAACCAAAAGCTCCCTCTTCATTTCTGGTTGTAAAACACACATCAATGCTGCACCTAAAATGTTTTGCATATTGAAAATGAGGAACTTAATTACCTGATATGGCTTTTCTTATGAAAAGCTAAGGGGTAATTATTATTTTTAATACCAATGCTTCACTTACAATACAGTATTATTACACCTCTGTAAGTAATTAAGGTTTCATTTGGTTATTTGTCTCTTATGGTTTCCAGATAAGAACCTAGTTTTTGTCGAAATCTGAAATCATGCTGTAAAAGACATAAGCAGCCATACTAGATAGAAAGCATGGAGCCTTCGGCAAAGTGTGGCAAGACCCAACCCCATACCATCCCCACCTTTCCTCCTGCCCCCTCCCTCCCATCTTGATCATCAGTGACACACCGGAGAGGGGGAGGAGCCAGCTAGAGTAGTTAAAGGCAGGCAGTGAGTTACAGGGGGATCATACCGTGCCCTCACTGTTTTTTTCCGCCCTCCCTCCTCCCCCCCTTTTTGGTTAAATTCTGTTTTGTTGCATCATACTTGTATTGAATATATTTATATTTGAGATGTCTGTTGGGGTTATATTACCTCTGTCACTGCGGCTGTTTGGGGGTTAAATGCAGGGTACCCTTGCCAGATGGGACTCAGTTACGGTAATGCCTGGTGGTGGCATGGATGGTGAGTGGATGGGGCTAATTGTGCTTTGAGTACCTGGAGCCCATCTCACGGCTGACGTGTGGTCAGCTGAACGGCTGGGACTTTGGACGGTCTCAGCTAATGGGCCATGATTTGAACGTCATTGGCCTTACCTTGTGGGCCATGATTTAAGTGTCATTGGCCTTACCTGTGGTTTGAGCACTTTGGTAGGGTTAGCACCACCCCTTTTTCTATATATGATTAAAAGCCATGGTCATTGTACCTCCAGACCTTTGTGTGTGTGCTTTATTTGTAGGATGTTGTAGGGGTGGGGGGAGCAACATTGCCGGCTCTGAGGTCATGCAATGCTGTTAATAAGGCAGTGGGGACTATTCAACAATCTGCGCTGATAGCATATCAGTGTAAAAATTGCTATTTTTGCCTAGAATTGCACCTCGCTGTATTCATTGAGCTATTATCGCATACATAATTAGACGCTGTCGCATTGTGTTTAATTTAATTCTGTTTCCAAGTGGTTTGAAATAGGAAATATCATAGTTTAATGTATAAGCCTCATTTTGGGACAATACTTATGATGATGATGTACACATGTTATGTGCATGATATGGTAAATATTGCCTTGAGGTATATCCCTGTGCTGATTTCAACTAAATACAAAAACATGCTATCCCAACCTTACCTTATCTCCTTCTTCGACTTCACATATTTTTTCTTCTGTTGCTGGATTGTAGACAGAAAATCTCTTTCCACTAATAGAATTATGCCATTCATTGTTTATAAAAATCTGCAAGCAAGGAAGACCACAAATAACATATTAGAATGGGTATGTTAAGCATGGACAGTATGCAACTGGAAGGTACAAAGCTCTGGGCAGAAAGCATTACAAACTTTTAATAAGATATCATTTTCACTAACTAAGAAATACACTTCACTGTATAACTGCCGACTGCTGGAATTTTTAATGGTCTTGAATACATTTTGGTGAAAATTGTCTTTGGGAGATTTGTACTATGATACTGTATGTTTAGCTGTGCAAAGCACTGATCTTAATACTTTGGGGGTTTTGTGGATTTAAAGGTAACACTTTACCTAGAATATACGATAAACATATTTCATCTTTACATTCACAGCAAAAGTCATCATTTACTACTTGGAGAATAAGTTGTTTACCCATTTCAAACGAGAGGCGTCTTTACTATACAATAGAGAAGGTGCAGCTAATGGAGATAGCAATTAATGGTAATAACATATACCAAGAACTACATCAGTGGTTTTCTTTAGTTGGATTTACAATAAAAATCCATACATCACTCTTTTAGCAAATACGAAAACAAGTGAAAAGGAGGGAAAACTTCCCTCAATACATGATGAGAGGTTACACTTTATGATTAAGTGTATAAATCACTAAACATATTAGTAGACAAACCATCTCTTAATAGCTCCGTGTGAGGCGGCTTTTCGAAGTTTGAAGCAGTTTGGCAGCAAATTAAATATTTTGTTTACTCCAGTGAGAATAAACTTAAAAAAATGAATAATTATACTTGTCCATAATTTAAGAGAACACAAGTCATCAATAATTACACATAAGTCCATACGTGCCATATGGGTCAACTTTTCACCCAAGTGGGACTACACGTTACGTCAAACAGAAACTGCTTTTGTTTTTTTTTGGTAGGTGTAAAAAATACCATTCCACTTCATACAGATGGGGTGGTTTGGTGGTGGTGGTGGAACTTGGGCAAGTGATAATGGCTTGAAATGACTTGACAATAAATGAAACAGAATAGCTATGGGCATTTGTATGTATTTACACTTCTTTAGTAAATCTGATGGTTTGACATTTTCTAAACTGCATCTCGGTCGTCCCGCTCTTCTTCAGGTCTAGGTATCACCTTTAGTAACTTTAGACATTAACACCTTTCTTCAAAGTTCTAATGATATTTAATTATTTGGCTCACCAGATGTTGTTTCTTATAAGTGTTAGCTGCTTTCTTCTCATGTTTCTACTCAATGTGAAAATTTATCTCAAAAGAAATACAATCCATAGGAAACATCATCTCTGTAATTAATACGTTAAACAAAGGGGTTGAAATGAAAAAAGCTATAGAGCGCCTACCATTATAAACTCGAGCAAAAGTGGACCATATATTTCCAAACAAATATAATTTTAAAATATAAATTTGAGGGCTCAAAAACATATTTATTTAACTACTAATCAGTAACTATATGTAATTGCATTACATGGGATTGAAATTAAATTAATTTGGAGTTTACAATTACTTGAAGGCTTTTTGCTGATTACTGAAATCACACTGCTTGACAGTGATACTGAAGGAGTTTTGCCAAAAGGCACACATTTCCTTCAGATATGAGTAGGCTGGGTTTACCAGTCCTCATTATGCAGAACCCAAGCTGTGTTTAACTGTATATAGTCACATTTTTTACTCCTCCATGCATGGCAAGTTACACATTCATTTCAAAGGAAATTACTTTTGAGAAACCACAGGAAGCACTGGCTTAATTAGTGAGAAATCCAAGGTCAAAGAGTTAAGTTCAATTTCTTTTTATTATTTCCAGTGCATTCTGTTATGGTGCTTATGGAATAGAGAATTGAATGTTACAGTCGCTCTGGCTGGATACCAGCACTTATCAGACACACACTGTGCTCATTTCTTTCTACACCCTGCCAGTGGACCTCTAGACTGACCTGCCCTAGCCATACCATTCCAGTCCCACAGCCTTGTCCTGAACAGAGACAATCTGTTAAGTGGTGGTAAAATATGAATTACATTATTGTCTAGCTTCTTCTACATAATACTGTACCTTGTGTCACAAACCGCTAGTGTCATTAATAAGTGCCTTGAGTTATTCATTTTTGTAAATAAAGTCTGGCATAGCTACAAGTATGTGAGTTGTCTTTTAAAGGACCTATACCTAAAAAAAAAAAAAAAAAAAAAAAAAAACCTCTAGCTACAACAGGGGGTCTCCCCTGCTCCCTGAGATTCTTAAATGCCATGTTGATGCCCATATCTCATATTTGTGATGCGGGCCAATAGGAAGCCGCATTTTCTGTGGTACCGGCAGCCCCTTTACAGGCAATTAGCTCGGGAAGCAGAAATTAACGTGGTTTAGCTTCAAAGACCCGTTGTTTTCCACGTAATACATGTAGCCATGCTGTAAAATGGACTGCAGTTTCCTCTTCTGCTGGCAGTAAGGCCTGGTAAGTTATGGGAATGCCAGCAGTAATCATGGAGGTTTGCCCTCACACCCTGGTGAGGTGCCCTATGTGTGGATGGGAGTGGCTACATACTCTGAGTCCACCGTTAATGACATCAGAGATGTGTCTGCCTCCTGAGAGATATAAGGCACAGCACTGCTCAAAGTTAGTGTGTTGGAGTAAGGAGCAAGTCTGCGTTGAGACCTGGGGAAAGAGGGCACTAATGCTGTAACTAGTGGCCCTATACTGATAAATCAGCATCAAGTTGTTAACGCCATACTGTGTCCAGGGACCTGGCACAGGGGTGATCTCCCTGAGGGGAGAGGGGATCCCACTCCATTGGGAGGGTATACCTTTGAAGGGATCACGCGCCGAGATGTGCGGCTGAGTTCATCACTGCGAGGGGCAGCTAGCCCATACCGCAACTACAATAAAGATGCTCAAGTTCAAAAAATCCTTGCTGTGTGGGTGTGAAGTTATTGCACAGGAGGAGGCACCAAGAAGGAGTTCCTCATCAGAACCATCTTCCTGCGGACGCAGAGATCCTGATGAGGTGGCGGCGCTGCACTGGATATAGGTAGGACTCACGCACACTACCTCAGCTGCCTGTCTGGGTTGGCAATCCCCACACAACATCATGCGGGAGACTCAGGAGTCCTGTTGCCAACAGGTGCACCACCAGACACGACCATGTAATGGGGGCTGATTAGACCACAGGGGCCAATGTGAGATTGGGTGGGTCAGGCCAGGCCAGAAAATCCGTTACATACAAAACAAATAAAAATCTCCCCAAGAGATAACGCTGCTTTCATTTACATGTCCATATATATTTGGTTCTGTTTATCAGATTGTCTTGTCAATACAATTGCCTGCCAGACATTGTCCTGGAACAGGATTGGGTTTTCTTTCTGTCTTCAGGCTGCCAGCACTCCTCATCCTAGCAGTTGCAACAATGTTGCTACACCTTGTGGGTTTGTTGGCTTCAGCCAGTTGCCTTGGCAACCCCCCTGCCTTTTACCAGGATGGACTGTTCCCCCTCCCTTGCCAGGTGGTATTGTCCCAGTTAATTTCCCATCAGCCCAGACCAGCATGCTGTCTTTTAGTACTAGCAGCCATCTTGAGCAGTCATCTCTCCTATCCTGGTAAAGTTACTAAATTGTACCTATCACTATATCCTTCATTTAGCCCACTTCCCACATAGCTCCCGCTCCCCCTCCCCTCCATTTCTCTCATGTCCCAGTGTTCCCTCAGTACTTTTCCCCACTTTTTATTTGTACAGTATGTCGTTGCCCCAAATAAACATTTCAGCAAGAAAGAAGGTTCCCTTGCTTGATATATGGGATTGAGTTAAAATTCCTGGCCATATGCATCTATCAGGGTGTGCTTGGTCCAGAACAGACGTGTATGTACCTAACAAACTATCTAAAGTATGTCAGCATACAAGGTAGGTGTGTTTATGTTATTGCTATTATTGTCAGGAAGTAGTGTGTTCCCATAATTAATGTACAAGCTATGTGCAGGTGCATTAGTTCTTCATTGAACTGGCTCTTATGATTCAGCTCGGAAAAAGTATGGCTATATTCAATATGCTGTGAAGCTGCTTCACTATAATGTATGTCAGAGAAAATGTTAGTTCTGTTTATTTTAATGGAGCTGATCTCTTCTCCAACATAGAGAAGCGGTCTCACAGGCCATAGAATGGGAACCTATGTAAGAAGGGAAGGTTAAAGTAAATATCTTTTATTGAGGCATAGTGGGTTTAATTTTGAGAAATAAAAAACATTAGATGCTTTGTGGATTCCCCTTTCTTCTACAAATAAAAAAAAAAGTAAATAAAATGGTACATGGGTTTGTAATGAAGAGTTAGAATTTTAAATGTATTAAAACAGCAATCCTTACATGATTGGAACTGGAAGGGTCCGGCTACATTTTGCACTGAGCACCCTATGGTTCGCAGAATAATGACCTGTGCAGGTGCTCCTCATTGTGGAAAGAACATGACATTGCAGCTTCGTATTGGCTTGCCAATCTCACCAGATTTGGAAATGATAATGTTTGCCCAGGCGGAGATGTTAAGTCCAGTTACATCACCTGTGTTTGTCTCGGATACATGGGTGGCTCTGAATATAGCACACTTCAACACTGGATTCCCCCCAGTTCCAATCATGTTTAAAAAAATAAATCAATTGAAAAACTAAAAAGTTTCACACAGGAATATTAAGCTCAATATTCCGACAGATGAACCTCTGATTGAGTCATTTGTGCTGAAGCTGAGATATTTTCTAAAAACCTGACCAGTTGGGGGGGCTTGAGGACGTTCTTTACAATTCTGCAAGAATATCAATGTAACCCCTGTGTTGCTTTCTACACACTGGCTACTGAGCTACTTTTAAAGAGTAAAGAGCGAGAGATAGTAGATAGCACTACGGAAAGTGGCTAATTGTTGTGCTTTGGATGCTTACCAACTGCTCAGATAATACGTGCAGCCAACTTAGCCCCTTTTAAAAGTGGCTGAAAAGGTGATACTGCTTCTTTGAACATAATGATTGGTCTTTCCATTGATCAAACTCTCTCAGATATAGGTACTGTATATATTTAAAAAGAAAAAAAGAAAGACAAAGCAAACTTTTGCCCATAATGGCCTACTAGTAGTGTTAAATCAGCAATCATGCCCCAAACAGTTTTCTTCTCCTTTTGTATGTATGTATGTCTTTATTTATATAGCGCCATTAATTTACATAGCGCTTCACAGTAGTAACACGTGGTAATCATATAAATAACAAATAATACAAATAACAGATCTTGGGAATAAGTGCTTCAGACATAAAAGTAACATTTCGGAAGAGGAGTCCCTGTTACGAAGAGCTTACAATCTAATTGGTAGGTAGTAAAAACGTACAGAGACAGTAGGAGGGCATTCTGGTAAGTGCATCTGCAGGGGGTCAAGCTTTATGTATTGTAAGGATTCTGCTCGATCCGTGACGGGTTTTCACTTCGGTCCAGGTTTTCTGTCTCTCCTGCTCTTTCTCCTCTCTGTGGCCATTTTCGGTACTGGCAGCCTGCTTTATAAGTCTGCAATTACCATAGGGAGTCGCCGAGCAAAGTTCTGTGTGTTTGCAGCTTCTGCCGGTCTTTAAAGTTACGCCCTACCCTCTTGCTTGTTTTGAATTCCTGTTGCTGACCTCGGTCGCGTGACCCTGACTTCGCTGCCTTCCACCTGCCCTGACCTCTGCTTGCCTCCTTGACTTTGGACCTATACCACCTGCAGAGGCCTGTCCCCTGGACTTTGCAATTCTGCCACCAGCCCTGACCCCTGATTCCATACCGACTACGGTTACGCTTACAGTACTCTGTCCCTGGGTTGTGGTTGGTTTATTTGTATCCCTACCTCAGCCCTGCGGGTCCGCCTCCTGATCTGAGATGAGCACCATCACATCACCCAAACATGGACAACGCTGAGGTAGAGCGAGCCGTATCTCTCCAAGGGGAACTACTCGGAGCTCATGAGACACGCCTCGCCCTGCAAAACGAACTGCTGGCATTTATTTCAAGCCGACTTCAGGACATTTTTACCCGGCTGGACACACTCCAGGTGGATTCTACACCTGCACTGCCCTTACCGTAAGCTTCTCCAGCGCCAGCACCATCACCCCCTATGCCCAGGGAACCACAGGTCCCGACGCCTCTGTGTTATGGAGGGGACCCTATTGCTTGTAGAGGGATTCTGAACCAATGCTCGATTCAGTTTGAACACCAGCCCTCCATGTTCAGCACTCCCGATCCAGGGTAGCCTATGTCCTTTCCCTACTAATAGATGAGGCCTTGGCCTGGGCTTCCCCTCTGTGGGAAAGAGAATCCCCACTGATCAACGACTCCGTTGCCTTTCTCTAGGCATTTAAAAGAGTATTCGACACCCCCGGTCACGTCTCCTCTGCTTCAGCTTCACTCCTTCGAATCCGACAAGAAGTCCGTACTGCAGGCCAGTATGCCGTTGAGTTCCGAACCCTTGCTGCTGAGACGGGCTGGAATAATGAAACTCTGGTGGCAGCATTTTGGCAGGGGTTTTCTGAGCGTGTAAAGGATGAACTGACTTGCTGGGATCTTCCCAAAGATATGGAGGAACTGATTGCCCTCTGTATCAGAATGGACCTCTGGATATGAGAAAGGCAGACCGAGCGAGCCCAGTCTCCAAAAACCCCAACAATTCAGCTTAGCCCCCACTTTCAGACCCCTATTTCTACACCTCTCCCAGAGGAGGAACCGATGCAACTAGGTGATACCAAATTACCTGAGCAGGAGAGAACTAGGAGACGTGTCAGGGGACTGTGCGTCTACTGTGGGCTCAAAGGTCACCATGTCTGAGACTGTCCTAAATCAGGAAAACTCCAATGCTCAGTGAAGATAGAGGTATATTCTCTGGACATTTCTTCTATTCTTCCTTCACCACAACCTTCACAGACCTCCTGCCAGTTTCACTCTCCTGGGGACCAGCATCACTTTTCACTCAGACGTTTGTGGATTCAGGAGCTGCACGGAATTTCATAGACCACGCATTTGCAAAACTCCACTCCCTTCCTCTCCGTACTAAGGTGATTCCGTTACCAGTAGTGGCTATTGATGGAAGACCTCTGATACCTGGGACCATCACTCTCGAGACTAATCGTTTGCTGGTCATGGTTGGGGCACTTCACAAAGAGTCACTATCATTCTACGTGATTTTCTCTCCCTCGACAACAGTGGTTCTAGGACTTCCCTAGCTGCGACACCACAACCCCAAGATCGATTGAGCGACCAAGTCTATGCGGGAATACATTTCAGAGAACCTTCAGCGTGGGTTTATTCGAAAATCAAGTTCTCCCGCTGGAGCGGGTTTCTTCTTCATTTCCAAAAAAAACGGTTCACTCAGGCCATGTATTGACTACAGAGGCCTAAATAAAATCACTGTATAGATCCGATATCTGCTACCCCTCATTCCTGAACTCTTCGACCGCTTACGCAAGGCTACCATCTTCAAACTGGATCTTCGAGGAGCCCACAATTTGATCCGGATCAGAGTGGTGATGAGTGGAAAACAGCCTTCAATACCCGTGACGGCACTACGAATATCTAGTCATGCCATTTGGCTTATGCAACGCACCGGCCGTATTTCAAAACTTCATAAACGAGATTTTCCGTGATCTATTGGACCAATTTCTCATGGTATATCTAGACGATATCCTTATCTTTTCCAGTTCTTTGACCGAACATCGGGCACAGGTTAGATTGATTCTCTAAAGACTTCGGGACCACTCCCTCTACATCAAGTTCGAAGTGTCAATTCGAAAAGAAGAAGATTTCTTTCCTTGGGTACTTCATTTCTTCCCATGGGTTCGAGATGGATCGTGCGAAAGTATCGACCATGCTGGACTGGCCTTTACCGTTAAGTCTCAAACCGATACAATGATTTATTTGGTTCGCCAACTACTACCGACGATTCATCAGGAATTTTTCTAAGTTGGTTGCACCCATTAAGGCTATTACTAAGAAAAGGGCGAATCCTAAGATATGGTCCGCTGAGGCTCTTCTGGCTTTCGAGATGCTAAAGTCCGCCTTTTTTTCCACACCTGTGCTGATCCATCCAGATTCTATGAAACACTTTGTGCTTGAAGTGGACGCATCCAATCTGGCAGCATGAGCCGTACTTTCTCAAAGGAAGCATTTTCATGGGAAACTCATCCCCTGTGCCTTCTTTTCTTAAAAAAATTCTACCATGGCTATGAAAATGGCTCTCGCAGAATGGAGAATGGATTTGCTTGAGGGGACAACTTCTCCGATTTCAATCCTTACAAACCTCAAGAACCTCGAATACATGGAAGGGGCAAGGAGACTTGGGATGCGTCAGGCTAGGTGGGCTCTCTTCTTCACTCGGTTCAACTTTGTGATCTCATCGTCCAGGATCCAAAAACACCAAAGCAGACGCTCTATCTCAACAATTATCTCCTGGCGGGTCCGAGTAGATAGAGCAGGGACCCATCATTCACCTGCAAAGATCATTTCTGCCGTATCTTCATCACTTCTGCAACAGATTTTGCATGCTCAGGCAGAGGATCTTAGATTAACATCCACACGTTCGTCTAAATTATTTGTTCCTCCCCAATTCCGAAGTGAGGTATTGCAATGGGGTCATAACTCCAAGACGGCTGGTCACCCCACATCCTCGAACAAACTTTTGGTGGCAGAGCTCCGCAAAGACGTACAGGAGTTTGTGGCAGCTTGCGTTATTTGTGCTCAGATGAAGGTGCCAAGGACGTTACCCCATTGGTTGCTTAAACCTATACCAATCCCCACCCGTCCATGGACCCACCTCTCCAGGAATTTTATTGTGGAGCTGCCTCCCTCCATGGGTATGACTACCATACTGGTAGTGGTCAATAGATTCACACAACATGCCCATTTTGTTCCTCTTAGGAAGCTACCCACAGCATCTGAACTATCGGAGATCTTTATTAAAGAGATATTCCATCTCCATGGATTCCCGATGGATATAGTCTCAGATCGCAGATCCCAATCCATCTCTAGATTTTGGAAGGCCTTCTGCTAAAGAATTGGTATCTCCTTACATTTCTCTTCTTCCTACCATCCCCAGTCCAATGGTCTCATGGAAAGGACCAATCAGTCCTTAGAAATATTCCTCCACTGTTTTGTTTCTTAACTACAGAACAACTGGGTTGATCTGCTCCCATGGGCCGAGTTTTCCTGTAATTCCATGAAGCACGATTCAACACTGGAATCACTGTTCTTCTGTGCCTACGGGTACCATCCCGCTGCCCTTCCTCTTTCCAGTCCCCTCTCCAGATTTCCTGCAGTGGATGACAAAATCCAAGGACTCCAGTTACACTGGAAGAAAATCCAGGTCAATCTGACCAAAGCCGCTCTTCAGCAACAAACCCAGGCACATAAACGTCAACGACCACCACCTCTGTTTCAAGTGGGACATCAGGTCTGGCTGGCTCCGAAAAATATCCGCTTGAAACAGCCATCCTCCAAACTCTGGCCCAAGTTCATTTGACCGTTTAAAATCTTGAAACAAGTCAACCCGGTGGAGTTCAAACTGGAACTTCCGGATACCTTAAGAATACCCCCATTGTTCCATGTCTCCCTCATCAAGCCGTTCATCCAGAACACCTTCTCTCCTGCTACACTCCCCCCTCCTAAAAAGTTCTTGGTGGATGGCCAGGAGTAATTTGAAGTAAGCCAAATATTGGCTACTGTAGCCCGTAGATCCTGTGGCGGGCTAAAGTACTTGGTCCATTCGAAAGGTTACGGACCTGAAGAAAATTCATGGATCAGGTCCAGGTATGGTATAGTGATAAAGTGACAAAAGGTGCAAACTAATACAAAAGGTGTTCACTAACGGAACAGTCAACGGAGCAGTCTGGAGAGGAGTCACGGAAGGTCCAGCCCCCAAAAATAGACGACACCGGATCTGACGTCAGACGCCGAGCCGCGCGGGAACGCAGCAGAGCGGAGGCAGCGACGGAGGAGGATGGAGTGTCTTGGGATGGTGAGCCAGCCGGCTGATGATATCCTCCAGTACACTTATATAGTGTGACATGCCCGTTTTTATTCTATTTATTGTGAGTGCATTTTTTATACGTAGATAAAAGTTTTTTATACCTTGGTTGATCTGCGCTATGCAAGTCTGTTTCTCTCTCTTTTACTTGGGACACATCCATCTGAGTACCTGAACCGCCCTGACAACGCCACACTTATACATCTACCACTGACTGATTGTCAAACACCGCTTTTAATATTCTTACAGCTTGTAAATAGCCTTTCTTCAAGAGCCAAGACTCAAAGAATCCATCAAATCATATGCACTTAGGTCTATTTTCTGTTTTTTGTTTCTTCCCCATGCTCCCCCTGGATTTCGTGTCTCCTCAGGTCCAGGGATGTCCATACCTCCAACCTGGTCCGGGGGTTTCATCGAAAATTTCCTACCAAACCGACTTAGATCACCCGTAGGTCTCTCCTCAAGGGGGGTACTGTAAGGATTCTGCTTGATCTGTGCCAGGTTTTCACTGCGGTCCAGGTTTTCTGTCTCTCCTGCCCTTTCTGCTCTCTGTGGCCATTTTGGGTACTGGCAGCCTGCTTTATAAGGCTGCAGTTACCATAGGGAGTTGCCGAACAACGTTTTGTGTGTTTGCAGCTCCTTTTGGTCTTTTCAGTAACGCCTTACCCCCTCGCTTGTTTTTAATTCCTGTTGCTGACCCCGGACCATGACCCCAACCTCGCTGCCTTCCACCTGCCCTGACTTCTGTTTGCCTCCTCGACTTTGCATCTCTGCCGCCAGCCCTGACCCCTGATTCCATACCGACTACGGATACTCTTACAGAACTCTGTCCCTGGGTTGTGGTCGGTTTATTTGTATCCCTACCTCAGCCCTGCGGGTCCGCCTCCTGATTTGAGACGAGCACATGTATCATGTGTATAGTATTAGCCACAGTGCTATTCATATGCTTCTTTAAGCAAGTGTGTCTTAAAATGGGTGTTAAAGGTGGATAGAGAGGGTGCTTGTCGGGTATTGAGGGAAGGGCATTCTAGAGGTGTGGGGATGTCAGTGAGAAAGGTTTAAGGTGGGAGAGGGCTTTAGATACAAAGGGGGTAGAGAGAAGACATCCTTGAGCAGAACGCAAGGGTCAGGATGGTGCATAGCGAGAAATTAGCCTTCAATTTATTTCATTACCTAGTTTTGAATGATCCCGGTTAAAAAAGTGTAAATTGCCTGATCTTCTGTGACAGCAGAAAAAAGCCTGTCACGGTAGACCAGGTCTTTTATCATTGAGATCTAGCCCTTTCCTATTTGCAGAGCAAAAGGCATTACCCTGTCCACTTCAGTTGGTTCCAGCTTGCTGGCTGGACTTCTCCATGCTTCTCTGCTGTGTGTATATCTCTTTCACCCAGAAGCACCTTTGAGAACCCCGCCAGCAGCTCCTTGCCTCTTCAAATCTCTAACAGAAAAAATGACAAAGCTCAATCATTGTGTTCCCAGCTGTGCGGAACCCCCGATGCCCAATAAATGCAACTTTTACATTTTTGCCAGATTCTGGCAAAAAAATATGAGTATGGCTGCCGGGGTCACCAATAAAAAGTTGCAACATCATCTCCTGATGTTGCAGCTTCATATTGTCTGCCTGAGGCATGGCTGATTTATTTGTCATATTGTACAGATTCAGGGTTTCATTTACTGGCAATGAATTTAATTTAATTTACCGGCACTGGAAACCGATGCAGTGTGGTTGATCTGTGCAGGACCCACTGCGGGGAGCCACTGGAGTAAGAAGAAATAATAATAATAATAATAATAGCATGTTCTTATATAGCGTTGCTAGTTTTTTACGTAACGCTTTACAGAGACATTTTGCAGGCACAGGTCCCTGCCCCGTGAAGCTTACAATCTATGTTTTTGGTGCCTGAGGTACAGGGAGATAAAGTGACTTGCCCAAGGTCACAAGGAGCCGACACCGGGAATTTAACCATGCTCCCCTGCTTCAAACTCAGTGCCAGTCAGTGTCTTTACTCACTGAGCCGCTCCTTTATAATGTTAACACAGGTTTTCCTGGCCTAAATCATTATGGGATTCTGCCAACTGCAGATTTGTCCTTATTGGCTGTTGTGCTGTTGACATATTGATAAAATGTAACATAATATGCGCATGTACGGTCTAAGGAAGACCTGTTCCAAATGTCAACATTAGATATACTGTTCTGTCAAGAGAGAAATAATAGAAAAAAAATCTTAGCACTTAGCTACTCATCAGTTTTTGAGTGGTCTTTTACAATATGAAAGTCTTCTTGCTGCAAAACTGGGGCCAACTTACTGCAGCAGAGTTATCAAAAAATACATTTCTATTGGTTTTAATGGGGATGTTTTCCTTGATAAATCTGGTGCTGGTTTTTTTTTGTGTGCAAGCTTTACAGCAATTAAACTTTTATCAATAGACTGAAAACTACCTACTCAAACCTACAGTTTGTAGTGAGGTAAGATGAAAACCAGAGGGGTGCTATCAGGAAATAAATCGCAAACATACTATTTACACAAGACCCCTATTGATGCACTCAAGAGCTACCTCTAAAATAAAACTTAGTGGTTAATATGACTATAATAAAAACAATGCAGGAAACAAACTAAAGTAACTTAAAGAGAAAGATTCTCAACTACTGTCGACCAATGATCGGTAAATGCTCTCCTGGACGCTACTATAACGTGCCTGTGCAAAATACACTCACGCAAAACTAGCGGTTAATAGCTCCACTGAAACTGGGCTGTGTAATCTCCGAAGTGAGCCCTGGATAACAGTATCAGCAGTCAGTAAGGGTTGAAAAATCTCAACCCTCACTACCAGTCACATTGCGAAACTAATAGAGGGTATTAACCACCCTAAGTGAAGCCATCGCCGTTTGACACTGACCTTGTACCACCATTATCTGCTCTCCTGTATATGTCATATATTCCACTCTATCTTTCACACACAGTCTATGCTTTACAGATTGTCCAAACCTTATTACCAGCTGATACTGTTATCCAGGGCTCACTTTGGAGATTACACCTCCTGGTTTCACCCAATAGTGTTACACAAGGGTATTTTGCACTTGCACGTTTTAGCAGCGTCCAGGAGACTGAGGTTGTCCCTCAACATTTACAGATCATTGGTGAACTCTAGTTGGGACTCTTTATTTCTCTTTTAATTACTTTTGTTTTTTTCCTACATTGTTTTTATTATAGTCATATTAAATGTTTTGTTTTATTTCAGCAGTAGCTCTTGAGTACATCAATAGGGATCTAGTGTATATAATATGGTTTGCTAAATAGACCCCTACAACTTTCAGATTAATCCATTTTATCTTTATATACAGTACAGACATAAGTTTATATATTTAGGCATTTATTGAAAGTATGAACAATTAAGGGCCTCATGCAGAGAGCAGCGCTATGCAGAATTGGAGAGGGGGAAAATTTTTACCTTTTTTGGAGAGTTTTTATGTCCATATGCAGAAAGGGCAGAAAACTGCCTTTCTGCATATGGAGAGTTTCAACCAGCGCTATTAGCGCTCTTGAAACTACTGGGGAAAAAATCGCGTTTTTTTTTTTTCCCTCTCCACCGGCCGCGGAGCGCCAGCTGCTTGGTGGAGAGGGAAAATGTTGAAAATCGCGCCATTTTTTTGCCGCGAACAGCCACTAGATGGCGATCGCGGCTCTCTGCATACGGCAGAGAAAAAAACTGGAGAGATTTTAAACTCTCCAGCCGCGCGGCGAATTTGAAGGAAAAAAAAAAAAAATGGCGCTTTTTTTTAAACTTGCCGGTTTCTGCCTTTCTGAAGACAGAATCCACCAATTAATGCCGCTTTCACTTTTTGCGCTGCTCTCTGCATGAGGCCCTAAGTCTCTGGTACAATTTTAGTTACATCATTTTATTAATGCTTTTTTTCTGGAATCATACTGTAACATGATTTCATAACTCAAATAGTATAAGTCCTGATCCATGTATATCATTCCATATAACTATAAATGGATCATTCTGTTTGGTGCTAATTAAATGCGCAATTGTTTTACATATTTTATTAAACAAATTTAATTTGCAATGTAAGTGAGACAAATAATTTTGGGGGCTTAGTCCCTAAAACTTGGTAGTACTGTATTTACTATGCAATACGCATTTAGCTGAAGCCACAAGGAACACCACCAGCGTATGAAACATTTATGTTATTGATTAATCATAGTTGCATGAAAGTGGTCATTTTTACATTTGCGTAGAATGTAATACATATTTACTACTATATATTAATCTGAATTGTATGACAGTGTGTACACAGAGCTGTACATTTGCAGCAGCCTACTATTTACTTGTTGGTGCCTGAGGCACAGTGACTAGGCAGAGAAAGTTAAAGTGTCACAAGGAGGGTTTACACAGTGATTGGGTCTGCGTTCACCTGGTTTAAAGGCAGTGTTCTTACCACAAAGCTACAGGAGAATACAAAATATTGCAAGTGCAGTGCTCCCACGCCTTTATACTGTAAATAAATTCCTCAGTCCTGCAAATTTCGGTGGCACAATAAATTGCCCCTATGAAAATCTACTTAACTGTTCTGCCTCATTGCAGAGGACTTGATTAAAAAGGCTTGTAAGTGTCGTGTTGCACTTCTGAATGAGAAATTCCAGGGAACATCTCAGGTGGATGCAAAAATAATTTACTTCTTCAAAGAAGGGACACCAATACTTTAATCCAAACAAATCAAAATATGTCCTGCATCTTTTCTTCGCAGGATTTTGCATTCATCTGAGGAGTGTCAGGTTTTATTAATTCAATATTAACATACAAATCAGCAGCGTTCATTCCTAGAGGCCAGTATAAGATTTCTCCTTGTGGGTAAGTAATGTACAAATAATTTAACTTTGTACACTTTTTGTCGTACACCACACACAAAGATACACCCACAAAAAATTATAAAGCATCTTGCTGTGAAGTTCTTTGCTGTAAGTGCACAGTGATGCCTATGCTTACCACTTTTCAATGATATATATATATATATATATATATATATATATATATATATATATATATATATATATAAATATATATATATATATATATATATATATATATATATATATATATATAGATGTATATGTGTATATATAAATATATATATATATATATATATATATATATATATATATATATATATATATATATTACACACACATAATAAACAAAGAAGCTCCAATGCACATCTAATAAGACACATTTTGTTAATTACTATATGTTTTATTAATATTTTTTCTTATCATATGTATGGGTCATTTAGTTCAATCCTTTGGCCAAAACATTTCAAACCTGCAGCCATGTCATGGTAAACATTATCAGCAAGTCCTACACTGTCAATTTTATACTGTGTCCTTTGTATTTCTTTCGCTGCATAGAGAAAAGAGGAAACAAAACAATAATACATAGCCAGAAAAACATATAGTACTGAACACAATTTATCAGATTGGATGTGCATTGGGGCTTCTTTGTTTATTGTAGTATATTTGGTCACTTTTCCATTGGAACTCCAATTGACACATATAAATATATACATATATAATATTGTGGTCTGTGTTTTGAGCTTGATTAATATTGATATTATATCTATCTATCTATCTATCTATCTATCTTCTATCTATCTATCTACAGAGTTTAACGAAATGACCCTTATTTATGAAAAGACAAACAGTTAACTATTTAACTATATATATATATATATATATATATATATATATATATATATATATAGCAACTGTAAATATTACTGTATGTTCATTTGCATGTATATATATATATATATATATATATATATATATATATATATATATATATGATCAATTGGATGTAGCATTGGGGATTTTTGTCTTTTCTTGTATACATTTGGACACATTTTAGCAGTACTTTGTTCAGAATTGTATTTCAAAATTGATATACAAGTATATAGTGTTATTGTTTTTTAAATATATTTTTTATATCGATTTCACAGTGCGCCGATTCTCTCTCTCTCTCTCACTCTAACTCTCACTCCACTCAGCCTCTGTCAAGATGTTTTGGAGTGCCAACACGTTGACCATGAGCATTTATTTTTTAACAATTTCAATAAATTTGGTTTTGCAATTTGTGTTGTAAGTAGAAGAGAGCACTATATTGAAATATCTAAAAGTGTAAAAAGCTAAGTGCTGTGCATTTTTCAAACTTTTTTTTAATGTGATGAAAAGAATTAGCATTAACTCGGTGTTAGTATTCTCGTGTGAGTCATACCCGTTATTATGACCGGACAATCCAATCTATGATTATAATTCATTTTAACCCATTTACTGCAGCCAGAATCTACATATTAGAGCTCTTTTCTAAGAGGCAGTAATAGGGTTAAACATAGTAATGCTGCTATTATAACACAGGTCGTACTGATCATTAGCTTAACTAACATTCTGCTCATGATATAATTATGAGGCACATAAAGTATCGTTTGTTGAACCTTCTGAATCTTGATTTCTGGATTACGTCCTATTTTTTAAAATAAGCACCCAGAGTAAGCTCTGTAGACAGATGATAACAATCAAAAACAGATCTCGCTACATGCCTCTATGAAGTTCTCTTTTCGTCACTGCTTTCTTTTTACATGAACTTTTAATGCTGTAAACCACAGAAATAATAATAATTTAAAAAGTTTCTAAAAAAAACCATGTAATTTCTGTGTTAACCATGTAGAATTAAAACAGTAGATGTGAAAAAAAACACGTGTATGAATACTTTTGCAAAGATGTTCCATATTTATCTACGTGCTTTTATGTGAGAAAACACATTGTAGCAGATAAAAATAATTTTACCAAACAGGTCAGACTTTGCAATGTTCAGCACTCCCTGGCCTACATTCCAACCGTCTATCTGAGACTCTAAACTAAAGGACACAAGTTCAACAGTCATTTTGTGTTGAAATGTTGTCCAAAGTACAGCAGATACCTGTACTTACAGTATACATGTACACTACTGTTGAAACTGTGAAGCACATTTTCCAGAGTATCAGCTCTTTCAATGATACAGTGAACTGTCTCTATATTTTATTACCAATGGTCAGTTACGAATGCCTTTCTGTTTATCTGATAATGTCTTGTTTGCACTTGTATCAGTGGAATAATATACGTGTCAGTGTGCAGTTGGAGATATGTATTGTAGCACTGCTGCGAGTGTAATCCTCTGAAGGGTGTATTAAGCATTGTTTCCCCATTGCTCACCACTACAGTAATTCACCTTTATTCTTTATTGATACCGTTAAATATTGTTCTTGCATCAAGAGAAGCAACAACAAAAATACATAAAAAATATGTTGGTCTGAATGTCAACGCAGGAATTGACAGAAAAGATTATATGAGCATAGTTTGTAATGTATGCATTATTATTAAGATGGTAAAAAAAAACACATTGTACAGTTGAATTATGGACTTTTTCAAAGGGAAAATCACTTAATCTTTAAATATAAACAAGTTCCAAAGTCAAGGTTAAACAGAAGGAATTTTTTCAGCAATGTGAAACAGCTCTATGCATGTTTACTTCATACAAAATAGAAAGCATCAAGAACAGTGATTGATCTTTTTTTCAAACTATTTAGCAAACGTAAAAGAACATGCAATGTCTGTAGAGGGAATAAAAACAAAGTACGAGAACATTTTCATTTTTTTCTCTTACCTTGGTGTATTTAATTTCCAAGTTTCTCAGTGGAGCAGGCATATTTGAAAATGGACCACCGTTTTCATCACTTTTTTTCTTAGTTTCAGTTGACATTTTAAGCCTATTTATTGAAACACAGGTGAAATAAAGTGCAGTATTAGTCAAGCTCAGTGATTTTATCCTGACTGAAGACTCGGCTTTCTTTTTGTCTTTTAGTCCAGATTGGATTAAGTACATTTGCATACTAAGATATGATTGGGTAAAGCCATTCATAGACAGGAAAAAGAACAGTACTGTACTAGGAATTGCACCTCCTCTAAAATGCTTTCACTTTGACGACATTTCAAAATGTTTTTCTCAATCTTTGAAAATTAAAGTTTTAAAAATAACAATGTACTGTATAAGAATGTCTAATTAAAAACAGTGCATAATTATTCTTCAATTGTCTTAATACATATCAAAAAGGATTAAAAAAAAAACATTTGTAGTGCCTTTTGTTTTTCATTGACTGATATTTATGACATTAAATCAATCTTTAAACAACGTTTTTGTGTATGGTAACATCTCTGTTGTAATATTTTTTTTTAATTAAATACATCTCATTATTTATATTGTAAATATATATCACTTTAATAAGAAAGCACCGTAGAAACATTTATATTGTGGGTGCAAAAAAAAAAGCAATTCAAATTAAATGTTAAACTTTTTTTAAGGAATAAATAAAAAATTCTGGTTTGTATGTTTTAATTTGACATCACTTTAATATGCTTGGATTAAATGATAGTAACGTGACTAAGGGGTGGGTTCTCAGGAGGCCGAGATACAGATGCAGCCAAGAGTATCTGAACACTTGCCTTGGAAAACTGGGGCAATCTCCCAGTAATGCTGCAACATTTCTGTGACATTTCTGCAGACAGACTAATGGCCCATCGGATTAACACAACGGGGGTTCTTGCAGTCCCATTCAAACTGAATGGGTCTTGCTGCAGAAATGTCACAGAAATGTTGCAGCATTACTGGGAGATAGCCCAAGATTTTCCAAGGCAAGTGTTCGGATACTCGTGGCTGCATCTGTACCTAATAACGTGACGTTCATGAAATAGGGAACGGACATTATTTTCCTTCTTGTTAACGGCGATTCTCAAAGCTAATGAAATGCAAAAATGAAATTTATTAGCAAAACGAACATCGTAATGTTACCTGGATTAACGGAGATTATCATAGCGTTGGGACGAGTAAAAAAAATACACTGAACATGCGCATTGGAAAAAAGTGTTATTAGCGCACATGCGTTAGTGACCCATTACACATTTGCGTGCCCTAATACCGTGCCCATGAGCATGTTACAATTTCAAATAAATACACATTACAAACGGAAACACTCAGCCATGTTCGACTGCTAAGCGGTAGAGATTGGCGAGCAAGCTTCTACCTCCACTGCTGGGGCTGCTCCTGCTGCTGGGGCTGGCAGTATTCAAAGCCTCAAACTCAATGATGCAGATTTAAAAATCCTCACCAATGGAGTAGCAGATAACCAGTCTAAATGAATGGGGTCTCTCTGCTCCAAGACCAGCACTGCCTAAAAGCAGTGCATTTGGGGGTGCAGGCTTGAGTGCATTAATGCTCTTGACAATACTGTCCGCCCAATTGATATTGAGCAAGAAGAGCAAAGTAAATAAAAAAATGGCAGACCACGCAGTTCAGGAAAGGAAGACTAGAGAGGGACAAGCTCAGTAATCACGTCCTCCCAGGTAGTGGGACTTCTCGAACTTGTGGATTCATTTGATGCAAAGATACCTGGTAAGTGACCCTACAGTCAGGGGCGGGCTGGTCAGGGGGGCAGGGGGAAAATTGCCCCACGAGCCAGTCAGAATTCAACAATTCAGGTCGGTAGTATAGAAGAGAAGAGCTCCGACTCCGGACATTAGGTGGCACTGCAGAGCTCACTTCAGAGCTCCTCTCCTTGGCTGGTTTCTCTTTACCATGTGCTGGCAATGGTAAGGTAAGTTTATATTTGTATGGGGTTTGTGTGTATGTACAGTATATATGTAATAACTCTTCCCCGGCCCAACAAAAGAGGGACTACACGAAAGTGTCCCAAAGTCTGTCAGGTGTTGTAGTAAAGTTCAGATGATGCTCACCGGCTCTTGTCTCCCAGGGTGTTGGCATCCGTGCAGGCAGCTGTGGAAAGCAAATGAATGGAGGGTGCCAGGAACTTTTCTTAAACATTAATATTAATGGGAACAGTCCAATACCGCTTCTTTGGAATGTTCAGCATTACCAATGAGGCACAATTCTTTACTTTGTTATCCCCATTTCAGGGCAAAACAACAACAGATGATGGTGGTTCCTCATCACTGAGGTCAAACGACAGGGTGCCATCTAATTTAAACATTGACATAATCACTTGGGACAGAACTGGAGAGATTTTTTCCCTCCTGTAATTCCCTGGTGATACTCCTAGGCCTTAACTAGCACCCTAGTCTGAAGTGCCCATATTCCCCTATTGTGGGTGAACACACCTCAGGTACCTCTGTACTTCGATGACTCTTCCATTTCTAGTGAGACTATCTTGAAGGGAACTTCCCTATATATCAAAACAACAAAAGGACTTCTACCCAGATACAACAGTACTTAACTATGTATAGGTAAGACCCCCTCCTCTGGTTCCACTTGAGATCTGAAGGTGGAGCTCTAGGTCCCTCCTATTTATAATCCAACCATGTCTCTGGGGAGGAGAGAGAGGAGAGAGAGGAGAGAGAGGAGAGAGAGGAGAGAGAGGAGAGAGAGGAGAAGGGAGAGGAGAGAAAGGAGAAGGGAGAGGAGAGAAAGGAGAAGGGAGAGGAGAGAGAGGATAAGGGAGAGGAGAGATAGTAGAAGGGAGAGGAGAGAGAGGAGAAGGGAGAGGAGAAGAGAGAGGAGAAGAGAGAGGAGAAAGAGGAGAAGGGAGAAGAGAGAGAGAGGAAAAGGGAGAAGAGAGAGAGGAGAAGGGAGAAAGGAGAGAGAGAGAGATTTTTAACATGTTATGAGCTCTATCTGCTTTGCACGGTCCGTCGTGGGATCACCTCCTCACGAATCTTCCCAATGCGTGTTGCTCTTTAGGGAGTGCTCTGGCAACTAGCAGTAAATTCACAGAATTCCAGATAGGAAAAGTTCCCAGTCCTCAGGGCAGTGTGTCAACACCTTCTCCGGCGTAGTGATTCAGAAAACCTTTACACACTGCCTCTCACAGCAGCACGCGACCCTACGCGTTTCTTCAGTTAAACTGATTTCATCAGGGGATGGATTCTGGTGGCTTATGTATGGTATATATAGCACCAGAATCCAATCAGGAGAGACCTATTAAATCTACACCTATATGCATATTACACTAAGTCCCTAAGATTAGCAACTATAGTCTAGATAGAGTAACAAAGAGTTATATAATTAAATATTTTCCAACAACATGATAATCAGTAATTTGCACAAATTTGACAACCGTGTTCTAAACACTTAATCTAATCAATTTTTTATACGTATAAAGAATGGAAGAAGAAAACCTCTATATTCTTTGGAATATAGAGGACAGCGGAGAATTGTTTGGTCTTCTAAATAATTGCCAAATTGCATATAAAAGGAAACTACAAACAACTACAATTGTTATCCAAATCCCATCCTAAAGATGGCAACTTTCTAACATATTAAACTTTGGATAGGTTTTTGGATGTATACTAATCTCACATGGTTGTTGAGATGTTAGTGTATAATACCAATCCACTATTATAGTGAACATGTATGAATAACCTACATTAATTAATTCTTAGAGATTTCCACTGATTTCAATCTATACAATATCCCTTAGAGATGGAGAGTGAATGGAGGAGAGTGAAGGAGAATATCAATAATTTTCATGAATACTTTCAATTTTTAATATTTAATTATTAATATTTAATTTTTTTAAATAAACAAAAAGAACAGAACTGGTCATCACTTATAGATTGAACAATTGTTCAACATCTGAACATCTTATGTTGTACATCAATCACAAAAACCTAAATCTATGTGTTTTATTATATAAAAACCCCAGATAGTGATATTTTCAAAGTGATTTAATTTATTGTAAACAACTACACTAAATGATCATTATCTCTCATTTGTGCCAAGCAGTTTACAAATAAATTCAACTTATTCATAGATTTAAATAAATATATATGGAAAATTACATTAATGAGACACTTTGCTATGCAAAACAGGGAGAAACAAGAGTATATTAACACACAGGAACTAAATTGCATTCAAGCAATGACTTCAATGTTATCAGAAAATGCCTCATCAGTAGACAGATTAGCGGTGTTATCAAGGGAGGAATACAACAGAGCTAATATGAGCTTTAATTCAGATGTGGATTAATTGGCACAACATTTACTATTAGAACTGACTATAACAAGAGATGAACTTAGTCAGAAATGTTCGATTTAGGTTATTCTCCATCTCAATCAGTTCTTTCTCCTTCTCATTTGACACAATATTCATTGATTAAGACTCCAATAGTGGGAGGGATTCAGTAAATTTTTTTGGATCTAGGTCATTCTCTGTCTCAGTCAGCTTTCTTGCCTTCTCAATTGACATTACATCCATTGGAGGAACCTTCATCAGTAAGAACACACAATTTTACACATTTTACTAATTTAATTCCTGAGATACAGCATTCTTCCTTCACCCCCCAAATCCACTTACTTTCCCTATCATTCTGAGGGAGGGTTTGTGGATACTTTTTATATGATGGACCTGAGGGACATTGAATCTATGTGCTAGAAAACCACCACAATCCACAAAAGGAATTTCCAGAAAGATGAGGTGTTAGCCTTAAAAGAATTGAGTTGGTTGGGACAATTGGTCATTAGGCAAGCAGATAAGGGGGGAGGGATTGTCCTCCAAGAGGTCAGACAATTTGGCTGAAGCAAGCTGCCTCTTGTGGGACAGATCTTCATATTCCATATTAGAGAGGGATCCGATGGAAGATTATTAGAAAGTGTTCAAGAACTTTCTATCAGAAGCAGAATCTGTAGGTGTGATTAACAAATCTGAATTCAATTTCCTTTATATAGATATCCTAGAACACCCGTATTTTATCACATTCCCAAACTACATAAGAATATGGAACAACTGCCAGGGAGACCCATAGTCTCGGTGATGACATCCAGCGTGTCCCCATACGTAGACTACTTTTTACAACCATTTGTGGTCAAATTGAAATCATATTTAAGGGCCACGCTGCATGTCATCGACTCCATCTCTGGGATTCCTTGGAAATCCACGTACATCTGGGCCACATGTGATATGGCTTCATTGTACACATGCATAAACCATAATAAAGGAATAAGGGCTGTTGAACACTTTTTGAATACAGATCCAAATGTATGTACCAAACAAAAGGAGTTTATTTTGACAGCAATCAAATTTATTTGAGAGCACAATAATTTTTTATTTGAAGACACTTATTATTTACAGGTCTGTGGAATGGCCATGGGCAGCAGATTCGCCCCTAGCTATGCTATCCTCTACTTGGGATTGTGGGAGGATTCACATGTGTGGGGAGATACGAGGCTGGGGGTCTGGTGTTCTATGGTTGTTTCATAGACAACCTTTTGTTAATTTGGGATGGGGAGTTAGAGGATTTAACCAACATTCTAAGGACATTTGACAATACTGACATGGGTCTGCGTTTTACATTTGAGACTGACAGGAGAAAAGTTATTTTTTTTTAATTTAGAGCTGACGATAGATGTTAATGAGAAAATTGTGACCAAAACGCACTTCAAGACAGTTGCGACCAATAGTTATTTGCACAATACAAGCAACCACTATAGAAAGTGGTTGGAGAATATCCCCCAGGGCCAATTCTTCAGAGTCAGGAGAAATTATTCTCTTGATTTCTTGGCCCAGGAGAAAATGTGGGTAAACATAGTTGTGGCCAAAGGTTATAACAGGAAAATTGTTCAGGAAATATTCAAGTGGGTCAAATAGATCAGCATAACCTCCTGGATAAATCAAAAAAGAAACAACTATGTCCTTATAAAAAAGGTAGAGAACTGATGAGTGGAGAGGGAAATTCAAAATCACCTATCTTTGTTACACAATTTAATAATGCGGCCTTAAAAATTCAATCTATCCTTAATAAACATTAATAAACACATGTTAAATGATCCAATCATTGGTTCTAAATTACCATCTAGAGTACTTATTGTTTTTTCAGAAAGCAAGAAATATTAAAACACTAATAGTGCCTAGTAGATTAAAAACTCTTAAAGACATTAAAGTAAATGGTAAACCAATGAATGGCCATTTCACCTGTGGGAGAACAAGATGTTTAACATGTAAACATCTAAATAAAGTAGATAAAATCAGTTTATACTCAAATGGATCAGTACATCAAGTTTAGGGCTACATTAATTGTTTGTCCACATTTATAGTTTATGCAAGTGTGTGTGTGTGTGTGTGTGTGTGTTTGTGTGTGTTAAAAAAGCAGCAAGCACTCCAATGTAGATATCCAGAAAAGCCCCATAAATAATGTAAAGGGTACGTTACCATCCAGCAGGGCAGCAGAACAGCAAAGAGAGACAGCACTCAGATGTAAGTCAGCAAAATAATGTATTGAAACAGACACAAAAATCCGACGTTTCATTCCCCAGAGGGATTTTACCCCAGGAACACCCACAGGAACACCCACAGGAAGAAGATCCATCTGAGGATCGCAACGTCAGAATTTTTGTGTGAGTTTTGTTCTGAGTGCTGTCTCTCTTTGCTGTTCTGCTTCCATGCTGGGTGGTAGCATACTATATAGATATATGTAGGGGCTTGAGAAAGGACCGTGAGGTCCGAAACGTTGCTCCATTTTTTCTGTTAATACCCCTGATGCTTGATTTGTTCTATTAAAACCTTTTTGCATTTGACTAACATTTGGTGAGTGCTGCGGATCTTCTTTGGATTTCTGTCATGTGTATATTTGTATATGTGTGTGTGTATATGTATATATATATATATATAAATATATATGTGTGTGTGTGTGTGTGTGTTTGTGTGTGTATATGTAATATGAGTGTGTGTATATATATATATATATATAGTTACATTGGAGAACAAAACGGCATATTGAATTGTAGAGGGTATCAAGTTTGTTGATAA